>NW_017307650.1:20154-79952 GCF_000935625.1 Nanorana parkeri
GCCTTCACTCCCCCACTGAAGACCACTTGCCTTCAAGATGGGGTAGAGTCCCCATGTTGATAAGGACAAAGGCCTCTTCCCCACACCCAGATGTTGCCCCCTTTGATAAAGGGGACACCCAGATGCCCCCCCTCCTAGGTGAATGAGTAAGAGTAAATGTTACAATCACGTCATCCAGCGATGTAAATCCTCCCAATCCTTGATGCCGGACGCACACCGACGCCGCAAAATATGATGCTCTGCCGGGCTACTGCTCGGATAAAGGATCTGTTAAGAGATTTTTAGTTTTTTTGTTTCAATTAAATTAGTTTGGGTTTTTTTAAACCCATCTGAATGTCCGAAACAAAAAAAGCGAACGTTCGGATTCATTCCGAATACAAATACTGAGGGGATCCGAATGCTACAAAAACAAAAACAAAAAATCTGTATGGATCCGAAAAGGAACAAAACTAATTTTTTGTCGATTTACAGGTCGACTTTTCAACTAGCCGAAAAAAACAGGTGTAAAAGGTCAGGCCATAGAGCAATACTGTTTGCTATGAGGTCCAGATTTCATCTACAGGGGCTCCCTTGCATGCGCAAAGTATTGCTGCATTACTCCTGTTTATACTACTTATAATACAGGATAACAGATGATAAAAGATGTAATAGCCATTCCCAATTATTGCCCTAGGTAAAGGTTTAGGTGACCTTTATTCAGGCCTCTTTACCATACCATTAGGATGAAATATATGTTCATATACTGTATATTTGTATCTATGATATTATATGTTAAATCACCTGTAGTTTGTTTTTAAATAATGCTACAGTTCTAGCTATTGTTTCAATACATTCAATTTGGGGTTCCTTCCTGATGAATAAAACACTATTCTTTACAATATATATATTTCTACATTCTATTTCTAAATTCTGTGGTTTACTTTGCACTGACAAGCAGCTCTTTATGGTCTATCCATGTAATGACAATCTAATATTTGCCTTGTCCAGGGGGTGCACTCCCTTAATGTCGCTGGTGCCCTTTGTGACCTGGCCAATCCACTGTCATTTGCTATCAATTTGCTTGGCACAGAGAGAACCAGGCGGGATTTTTCATTTGACACGGTTGGAAATATGTAACGACCATGTGATACGGAGGCGTCTGATGCAACCTTACCATCCAAGACATGAAAGAACCTTGGAGCTGCTGATTGCAATGTACCCTTTGCAGACTGCTTTTAGACTGTGTGCTATCAGGATGGGTTTGTGCGTGCTGCGGGCAGGCCCTGGTAGAAGCTGAGAGGTTAATGGATGGGACACACCTGTTTGGAAGCCTTGTAAAGATTGCTCCCACTGGTATTTTGTTTGCCGTGTGTATGACTTTCATAGCATTTTCAAGTGGTAATGTGGGGGCAGCACGATCAGACACAGATTTCTGATACCTAAAACTGTTTTTGAAAATAAACACCTCAGTGTTTTCTCACCTTGGCTACGGATAGAACTCGTTTACGCATATTAACTCAAATATGTAAAACATAAAGAGAGTAATTAAATGTAATATAGTAAGTTGCATTTGATATGGCTGAAGATGATCTATAGTCTGTATATATTTTAGGTGAAGGTAATAAATAATAGTAATTTATTTAAAAAAATACCCTACACTAAGGTACCCCCTTGAAAACCTAACCTTACCCCTTAAACAGGCCTGTTACACAGTACACTTGTCCACAGTTACATACACATGGCTCCAAACTAAAATTGTGATTTTGTTTTTTGTGTACAGATGTTCCTCACTTACCGACTTACCTGTTTTGCGACCACTCGCACTTACGACGGACCGCCGATCGACCTCCGACCTCGCGCGTCAGCGTCAGTGCGACGGGTCGCCGGCGGAAGTGACATCCCCCGATCTTCACTGCAGGTCTCGGTAAGTATTTCCATTGCCGGATGTACAGTACACTGTTCGGTACTGTACATCGGCAACGCTATACAGTACTGTCCTAATGCAGTACAGTACTGTATAGTGTTCCTCACTTAACGACCAATCCGTTTAACGACCTGGTCGTAGGAACGGAACTCGGTCGTTAAGTGAGGAATACCTGTAGTGCCAACAATTTTTCTAATACCTTTGCAGAGAACACTGAGCCAATCACATCAGTCCCACAAACCCAACAGGGCAAATGACCATGATTTTTGGATAGTTGAGGACAACCAAACAACAGAAATTCAAAATCTCCATGTAAAGGATATTCAGGTACAGATTTGCATCCAGAACCCAGCACTACACGGGCCACGGTGCTCACCATCACCATAAAGTATATCTGGAACAAAATGTCCCCATTGGAGGATTTCCCCTCTATTCCTGCTCTCATGGCAACTCAAAACTTCAGATTTTTCCTGTCACTCTCTCTATTGGTGAAAAAAAATAGACAAAGTGAATCACAGACAGCACTAAATACCTAACAGGGGATCTAAACCCGTCCCACTCTATCTAAAAAAAATTGCCTTTAGATAGACTTTCATCCGCAGTTCTGCCCTACCTGTGACCACCTGACAAATGGCTCTGAGACCCATGCTGCAAATTCGAATTATTAGTACTTGTTAAAAAGCCTTCAGTCACTAATGTAAAAGAGTGATACTTATATGCTGCACTGTAACTATATGTCCATGCCAACTCACATGGTCCACTGTTGTCACCATCTGGATGTTCTGATGTGCAGTTGATGATGGAGTAGATCAGCAGCCCTAAGATGCACCTATGGATGAAAAAAAGTATATGATACACATTGCTTAGGCAAACGAAGGGCCTGTGCCAATGGGCTTGTGTCAGTGGCATCAGTTTGATAGTGTCACGTCTACTGTAATCGGTCGCACTGGAGCGCAACTGCGAAGAGAGAGCGATGGCGTGTATGGAATTATTGGCTTCTCAGGCGTGAGTCTCAGGCGTCACTCCCAGTCTTAAGGGGGAGTTTGAGACTCTTGCATCATAGCCAATGTTAAAACATAAAATAATAGATGGGCTATTTCCTCATAGCACCAGCAATGGTATAGTATAGGGTTAAACGGTTTGTTATCTTGTTGGTGAAGCAGTATGGTTAGACAGATCTCCTGAACAACTCTAGAATCCCCCCACAATGGTATCAGCGATAGCAGTAGCACAACAGTGATTGGCTTAAAGTAGCTGACAGTTTGTAACAGGCTCCCAGTGGAGCGATACTTGCTGTTTGAGGGGTGGCAGAGCAACGAGGTGCAGGGTGTGGGTCCCACTGGCGAATGATCCGTGAAGAGTGAGGAGACACTGTCCGGTTTGCAGGGTTCAATAGTCAGCAGGCGTTCAGAGGCAATTGTTGAACGCCATGCATGTGGGAGGAGACGCCGGCCGGAACGTGTGACTTCCGCGTTCCACTGTGGAACGCACGCCGCTCGCGTCACAACCCGGAAGTCGAGCGGCTTCTGCGTTCCACAGTGGAACGCGGAGCACCCGACATGCAAGCCAGCAGGACCGAGGCGGCCCGGCCCCGAGGGAAATCATCACAGATAGTAGTTTGAAATGCTTCTGAAATTATTCAGAATTCAATGACAGGTGCAGCTGACCTCCCTCTGACGTGCATTTGACCTGCTTCAAGCATGTTTCCAATAGACCTGTAATGTAAAACTTGGTGATCTGTTGAAAACAAAAGTCCATTAACACATGCCCTAAATGTCATCCAGTTAGAGTTTAGTAGACATGAAATCCCACAAAAAAATTTGTTTTGTTTCAGATTTCTATTTTTTTCATTTATCAGATTCTGGATCGAAAATTCAATTTGGTTTGTTATTCGGATTTTGCGTCCGTCCGAACTTCTTTTTCAGAACTATCCACAACAGAAAGTCACATGACCATGCCTTTAATGCAACCCCCCTCAGCCCAAAAAACATCTGATTTGCCAGAGAACAGTCACGTGTCCGAATTAGTTTAGTTTTGAAGGAAATTCGGATGGATCCGAATTTTCATTAACCCAACATTTGTATTTGTTCCCATCCGGCCTGTGTTCTAATTCGGAAACTTCGGATGCATCAAAATGTAGGAATTTTTTGAAATTCGTACGAATATCCATTTGGAACAAAATGAAATTTACATGTCTAGAGTTTAGATTTACCTTCTGTTTTATTAGGATGCAGCTGTGATAGGTACATTTGCATGTGCATAATCCATGTAAAAATGTAGACAGGTACAGAACAGGTACGACAGGTACAGAACAGGTACTGTAAGCCAAGCAAAAGACCATCTATACAACAAGTTACAGCAGCAGAAGAAAGTGAATAAGTATAGGGGTGGAAAGGTCCATTAAAAACTATTTACATATTTTCATTGATAACGGAGACAGTGGGATCTCTCCTCGTCCTCTAAGTTTGAGGGCATAATAGTGAAGATATAGGGTTTAGATCTACTGTAGTAAAGAAATAATTAGCAAACCAGTCATCTGATATTTATATACTCCAGGTAACAAACCTCTAGAGATCTGTGTCTCTAAATTATGGGATTTTTCATAAACAGATAAATAGATGGTTGTCATATGTGGCATGTACAGAAGCCACACAGCTTAAAGTGGCTTTTAACACAAGCAGCCAAACTCTTGACTAATATGTTGTTGTGAGCACAGATCCTGCCAGGTACATTTATAGGGAGCTGTAACTTAAATCCTCCAGCCTGAACGCTGCAGAATGTCTGTGTTACTTCTCTCCAGAGGGAGCCAGGGAGCAGTTTAAGCACAGACGAGCAGTACATCGGTATTGTCGACGGCAACATACAGACAATAAGTCATCATAACAAGATTTAAATGATATTACGGGGTGAATTTACTGGGAGAAAGATTGACAACCAATGATTTTCTCTTAAATGACAACCTGTCATCGCTGTCTATGCCTTATTTCCCTGCTGAAAAAATTTAATATTGACTGAAATCCACAGAGGACCAGAGCAACAAAGAGGGTTATGGCTCAATCACAGAATAACTTCTGCAAATGATGAACCTGTGACAACAGAACAAGGCCAATTTCTTATAAGGTTTAAAGAACACCTGGTTAATCTAGACTCCATCATTAATTTAAACAGGGGGAAGTAATGGTCAGGGTTCATCTTCTTTCCTCTTGAACTTCCTCTAGGATATTTTTTTTTCAGAACATTGGACACTTGGAGCTGGTTTGGCTTTCTATAGCTGACAAGAAAGGTAATGAGATTCTTGCCTTAGGAACCTCCTGAAGAAAAAAGGGTTTCTGAGGTGGAGTCATGTTGGCTTTCTTCTCAGTCAAAGACAGCCGGCTAACATAAATTATTTGAATCTGCCACTGAATGGAAACCTTCAAGCTGAACGTCATCCAATATAGCAAGATAAAAATAAATAGCCCATTAACAGATAAAATAAAAAAATAGCTTTTGCTGCAATACCCACTTTCAATCCAGAGCTTGTAGGGCTTTCTAGTGGCTGATTTGTTAAGCCATGTCCCACCGCTGGGATGTACAGTACAGTTTTATAGGATGCACAGTACAGTTTTATAGGGATGGTGGACCTTGGCTCCGACTCCACCTCTTTGGTTCACCACTAATCACTACCACTTCAGTTCCATGCTTCTTTGGCTCTAGGTCTCATCATGAATTGAGAGCCTTCTCCTTGACCAGTGGTTCCTGGCTTAGTCCATAGGGGATCCCATCAGACATCCGAGGTCCATAAGAATGCGGGCCCAGATGGCCTGAGAATAGGGAGTCTTTCCAACCACCGACACTGATGAACCTTTCCTCATTTAAATCACCATTCATTCCTAACCCGAACCGGCTGCTGTTTTGAAATCCACAAGCATAGGCTGTGCCATATGTCTTGCAACTGATCATTTTCAAGTTGAGTTTAACTCCAAATGCTGCTAGTCTTCACACCAACAAGACACTTCTTGATTTCAGAACTTTTATTGAGCAAATAAACCATTTACCAGTCCAAAAATAAGGTGGCAGTGATGTCAAAGCATCCACTTACCCAAGTGCAACTTCTCTTTACATATGTGAAGCTGTTCCCCATTTACCCCAAGCCCAACTCCTCCTTACTCTATATACCAAGTGGTATAACCCCTCTGTCAGGGCGCATCAGTCAGCACAGATAGTACAGCCTCTGCCCGGATCGCTGCATGAGCCAATGTGCATGCGCATATTCGGTGCTACGGTGCAAATAATGTCCATGCATGAAACTGATGCACACATGCATGCGCCCATGCACACGCAATAGCGTGCACACGCCTGTTCATGGCGCCAGATGGGCTATTTAAGGATGACTCCTGCCTCTGCAACTTGCAAGGTTTAAAGAACAGATCTTCAGCTTTCGTCTGCATTCCTGATCCTGGTTTGATAACTGTCTGACCCAACTTGATTCCTGTCTCTGCCTGCGTCCTGCCCGGCTTGTTCCTGACCTGGCTTCAGCTTCCCACACCAGTACTGCCTGATCTGCTATCAACCACCAGCTACCTCCGGCATCCATCCATCAGCACCATCATCTCTTGTGTGTCAAGCACTTATATCAGCCATAGGCACTCGTGCCCTCCTCTATCTGCTCAGCTGCTGTCTCATCTCCAGTGGGGCTCAGACAAGAGTGGCAAGGGAAGGCCTTCCTCATCTCTTCATGCTCACACCAAGGTACATGACACCCTCACAGGGACTGCACCATTCAACCATTCAATTTCCTCTGAGCCCAGGTCTTCCTCTACCCATCCCAACCTCTGACTGAGTGAAAGAAGAAGATCCACAGTGATGAGCTCATCTCTCTGTCATTCTACTTTCTCTTCCTATCAGCATGCTTTTTGTCAGCACATAAACTTATTGGCTCTGCTATTACCTTTTTTTGACTGCAGTTAGGGGTAGCAGTGCTGCTGGCTACACATTGTTGATATTTAATTGTTTGCCCTGAGCAGTGGCAGCAAGCAGTAGGGTCCTTTTATGTGAATGCATGTTAATGTTAGCTTAAACATTTACATGTGTACAGCCTAATATATCGTTCAAATATGGACCATGATTACAGATTTATTTTTATTTCAGTTTAGATAGCTAAACTCTATGGACCAAAACAGAGCGGTATAAATGGGCCCATAGCATACAATACTACTATGTTCAGATCCGTAATTATGCATATTGTATTTTAATGTTCATGAGCCCTAACTTTAACTTGTAACATTTTAAAATTAAATACCAGTTTATTTTAAGATGAGTACTTTGTAATATAAAACTGTATGATGCCAGTGACACTGATTTTCTGAGTAATAATGATTCTCTTGGTAGTATAATGTCTTAACATATATACAAAAAATAACTGCATACAAATAAAAAAATAAACAACCAATTCAAGAATTGTTAGTGTCTAAAAAAAAAGAGGTGGGGGGGGGCAATACACAAATATGTTAAACAAGGGATTAGAGTTTGTCACTTTGGTAAAAACAGGTAAAACAATGCAATGTGATTATTAGCTGGTGCACCCAAAAACTTCCTTTGCTAATTTCTATTGTTTAACTCTGAGCTGCTCACCTGACACATTTGGTGAGTGATATAGATTTTTTGACACCTAAGTTCCTAGGTTTCTTTGGCAATATCCTCAATATTTCGAGATGAAAAGCGAGCCCAAAGCCTATGAGCAAGCAGCTTACAGGGAAAACACTGCAGGTATGTTGACAGGTAGGTTCAAGAGAGCTCATCAGACCAATGTTTTTGAGAGCTCCTCTGTGCTATACTTACAGTGGTCTTTGCAGGTCTGGCCTGCTAAATCTTCTTTAGCTCACAACATTTGGGCTTGTATACACAAGTGTCAAACTCTGAAGTCAATCAAATGGAGACTGTATACGATAGAATACTTTTTATCTGTTCATGTGCTTTCAGTGGTTCCTTTTGGAATGCATTTATTGTGTATTTTGCCAATTGTTTGCACTGTACAAAGAAACAGAAGCAGTTCAAAATCTATCTTAGGCGAAACAACAATAAACACAAGCCAATATAGCTACATGCTACCTACAAATAGCTCGACATTAAACACTGCATTTTAGAAACTTTAGGAATATCCTTGTACATATTAATTTAGAGTTTGTGGATTTCATAATTATTTTTGTACTATTCGTTGCCAGAATATTTTATTAGGACAGGGTTCTTCCTGAAAGTAATGTGACATCACTGCTCCAACGAAAATCAATCTTCATGTCCATGTTTGAACAGAACCACATCTTTTAACACATTGATAGGTGTGGTTTTGTCCAAATATGTGCATGATTGATTGGTTTGGAGTACAACCTGTATAGGAGTGAAGATTAAATGGATCTCCATGCAAATTGTTTTGGGTTTTGGATGGGGCAGGGAAGGGTTACACCCCTTTTATTTACTGTTCCAGTGATTCTCAGGGCATTGCTGTGAGCTAAATTTCCTGTTTGCCCTCTTTTGAGTGTGTTTTCCTCATATTACTATGGAATATCCACTAAGACACTAGTAATTGTCTTTAGGTTGGATCTAAAATACAATTGATCCTACATAATCTCAAAAACTATTTATTTCCATATCTGTGAATGAAATAAATATTACCTTGCACATGACAAACTTTTATTCATGACACTAAACTCTGGAACAGTTTATAACGCTTTTTATTAAAAGAAAATGCTAATTTTTAAAATTACAATTACATTCTATTTTACATATTCTCATGTTATATGCATTTTATAGTTTTATTTTATTATATATATCAGTACATCAGTTCTTTTCATGTGAATGCATTTTCCTACTTACATAAATTTAAAAAAGGATATGACTAGAGAGGTTCACTGGTACATCAAGTTGCATTGTACTAGTTGCAAGGACATGACCAAACAGGTCAGTAGAAGAATGGGCTGGGGGCAGGAGGGAATTTGTCCTCTGGGTCAGCACTAGTAAGATATGTTGGGGTGGTGGCATTGTGTGGAAATTCATACTATTCAGTCATTGAATAGAGCTTCCTGCTTCTGTCACCAACTTTCTTTGCTTTGTTAGTTGGTTACAAAAAGTTCCCAGTCCTCCCCTAAAACTAGTGCAGCATTATGTTATACTGTATATTCTGCTGCAAGGTTAGAACTCTGTAAATTCGCTTTCAGACACGGTGTCCCAAAGCAAAAAAGGGCAGTGGCAAATAGCTATTCAGCTTTAGAATCTTCCAGCAGGGTTGGGTCTGAATTCTTTTTTGGGTAGGTGTACATTTCTCTGGGTTGCAGTTTTGTGGCTTTTCCCTATCAAGCTAAGGAAATTGTAGCTAAGTATAAAAATATATATAGGTGTGTTTTATATGGCAAAGCATATTAGGGTTTAATACTGGCTGGGACCAACTCAAGAAAAGCTTCTAAAGCAATTTCTTTAAGTCAAAGATTGAAGAAGGTCTTTGGTTGTACCTCAAATGCACTTGAGCCTGGTATATGCATCTCATATATCTAGTCCTCACCATCCGTGTTTGCCTTAGGCTTCACATTTTGTTGAGCTGGACCGAGCAGTAGTAGAACTAATAATAATACCAGATGTTTGCATACTAACTCTTTTTCTACTTTGCTGTGTTTTTCAGTGGAATACTGAGTAGAACGCTGTGTTTTTATTATAGCAATACAGAAAAAAAGAAAAAAAAACCTGGTAAAGTGAGAATGCCTACCCCTCTGACACAGGGATTTAACAATTAGATCAGCGTACAATTCCTCTAGGCATTAACTGACATCTGTCATTTTACTTTTTTCCCCTGGTATGGAATAAAAACAGAACAAATGACCACCCAATGGGAACGTCTGTCTGTTTGACTGCAGTTAGGTGTCATTTGTCAGATTTAGAGTTTTAAGACGTTTAGAACAAAGCATAGCTTTCGGTAAACAGCGACATTCTGTTGGGTTACACGACACAGATTTACCTCGGTTAAGTAAGTTTGCAAGTAAAGCGGGATATTTGTTGCCACTGCAATTTAATAATGATTCGAGAAGTTACAATCAGTTGTAAACATTGGATTTTTTGCAATGTCAAACAAATCCAAGCAAACGTCTGACACTTTCAACATATTCTACCAGCCCGCGGGAGGTCATTTGATGGCGCTGGTTGCAAATCCGTCTGTTGATGAGTCTCCAGAATTTGATAAATTACAGAAAAATGAGCCTCTCAAGCTGGTGCGTTGACAGCGCCAGTCTTTCACGCAAGTTGCCATACACCTTAATAGTTTAACTCCTTCCTGTCTCCGTCAGGAGCCTCATAGGAGCTCAGGCCGCTAGAACAAAAAAAATTGCCTTTGTTTAAAAATTAGGTCCCCACACAAGTCAAAAGAGTGAAATAAGTAGACATGCTTAATCGTAAAGTATATTCCTAACCAACACTACTAACTCAATATTGGGAAATTCCAACAGAGATTCAATGAACAGCTGGACCTTGTAGCCTTTAGGAACCATGGATCTGGGATGGCTCAATTAAGGATGGTGTCAATGGACCTTTATCCATTTTAGAAATGCTTCTCTCACCACACGAGTATATAAGAATGCAAAAGCAGCTGAATTCTCAGAAGCATCTCAGACTGATGTTGAAAGCATGCTGCATTTGTCCATTGAAAACAATCATTACATGCCCTTGCAATAACTAATCTACAATGCTCTTCACTTATAGTAGCCACCTGTTTATGATTTTTATTACATGTACGTTGGTACTACTTAGGTTCCCGGAGAACTTCTGTGCTGGATTATGGTAGCTCAGTATGTAGCCACAAACACAGTGGAGGACACAGGCAAATGGATAGCCAAAAACAGGTATAGGATATGGACAAATGAAGACAGAGTAAAGAGATGGTTGGAAGTCTCAGAGAAGTCAACAGAAGATTGCAGGTCCAAGAACAAATAAAGTTGGTAAACAGCCTCACAGCACCAAAGGAGTACAAGAACTGTATAACACATGCCTGTAATGGCGTAAAGTCAGTTTAGGAAGGTCCAGGGTCTGATCAGTCAATGGAATTGGGTGCACTGGCATGTGTGCATTTGCATGCGCTGTCATCTTCAACTGAATGTGCCAGTTCACCAATATGGCACCCCTGAAGAAAACAAAAGCTACACTCCCTTGCTTGGAAGTATACATGGCCTGAACACCTTGACACTCATTTCTGTCCTAAGGTTTTTGGTCTGGCCACAAACTAAGAACTATGACATACAATGTGATCTTGCATCCCAACTTTGATTTTCTGTGGATCCCTATAGAGAACCCAACAAGTGCATGATTAATTGTTTCAATATATGTAGATAAATCTATTTTTGAATGTTTCATCAGCTTTTTTTAAGTTAGCGTGCATTATATTTTTATTACTTCTTGCAAATGGCATGAGCAGATTTATCAGCATCCCAAAATTGCTTTTATCCAACCATTTGGTCCTTATAATGACACATGGCTCCAGTAAAAGAACACCGTCATGTTTTATCCAATTAGTCCTGAAGCATTCACTAGAAAAGACATTAAATATAGATGGTTCCATAAATTCTGTGCTTTACACAATTTTCAGATGTAGCCTTTTCACCAACAGATTCTACAACAGTCCTCTGATACCTGGACACTTTCTTAAGCAGAGGCCTGTACATCAATTTCCTGGTCAGTTGCTCATACTCAGTGATAATGCAGCTATGCACAGATTGATACTAATCTAAAGATAGTTGCATAGTTGCATAGTTGTTAAGGTTGAATGAAGACAAAGGTCCATCCAGTTCAACCTATGTGTGCATGTGTGTGTGTATGTATGAGTTACTAAGAGTACGTACACCCCTGTATATAGTGTTCACTGAGGAAAGCACCCAAAAATTTCTTGAATGTGTCTATACTCCCAGCTGATACGTATAATAAAACACATTTGTGTATCATATATGCTAATACGCTTAAATATATTATTTTTAAATATGTCTTGTTTTCCATTTGTAAATTACTTATTCTAATGCACTTAACATTTTCTTCTCTCTAATTCAGTCATGATGTGGGTGGGCTTAATTTAATGTGAACAATCTTTTTAGAATGCATTACTCAAGAGATTTGTAGGACATTATGGAGTTGATTTACTAAAGGCAAATCTGCTGTATACTTTGCAAGGGATTTTTCACTCAGTTAGTGAATGAGGTGAAGCTCTTCTGACTTCCATTATCCAAACATGCAAACAAAAATTCTGTTTCCTTTTTTTTTTCCTTGCGCATGAATGGTAATTCTTTGCAAAGTGAAATATCATTCACTAAACTAAGAGGAAACTTCCCCTGCAATATTAACAAATTCCCTTGCAAAGTGAAGAGTCCATTTGCCTTTAGTAAATCAACCCCTATAAGTTACAATCATATAAGTGTGATTTCAGTAGGCTTTTTGTCTGTGGACGATGGGGCCCTGAACAAAGGTAGAGGCCAGGATAGCACAGTAAAGTGAAGAATTGTGAAAAAGAGAAATGAAAGACAAATAATTGTAAATGTGAAAAATCTAAGTATGTTGTAGGTAGGAAATATTAATGTGAAAAATTGCAGTGATGGGGAGTGAGTCTTGCACACCAATGCATCTGCACTTAATAAATGGCAGGGCATATAACTAATCTGATTTTTGAGATGTTAAAGCGGCACTTCTGAAAATCATCCTAGCTGGTGTGAGGGTGGCTGGTGACAAATGACTTGTCAGACTGAAATGAAATTAATCTGATTGTGGGTTACTTTGATTCCAATGTTTGTACATGCTTATGAATGATATGATAAGTAAATTCCTTTTATTTCAACTTGCTTTCTGAGTTCTGTGCACTTTGGGGGGCCAGTACAACACGGGAGAAGATGTATTTACCTGTCTGAAGAGCTGAAAGCATCAAGCTCTTACCATAGAATGATTTCCCCCAGTGAGATCAGAATTGGCACTTGTCTCAAGAGATGTTCAAAATAGAGAGAATTGTTTATTATTAGAACATGCATGGTCAACTTTGCTGAGGTTTAAGTGTTTGCCTGGACTTTACCTTTTTTTAAAGTGAGATTTATTTTATTAAATGTAAGAGGACTGGCGTGTGGTATATCAAATTTTTTTTGTTTGTTTTCATTTTGGATAGTGTAGGGAAGGATTAAAACTGCTGTCCTTTAGATTAAACAGGAAGTGAGATAATATCTTTCCAATAAGGGTAGAACCACTCACAAGAGAAATTAAGTTAAAGGGATCCTGTACTATGCACATACCACAAAATGTCAAGTTTGCTTTATAGCAGGTAAAGTAAGCAAGATGTACTTAACTTTGACTTTAACTTAGTACTTCCCCCACCACTGATCTGTCACTGGAGCTGGACCTATTGGGAAGAGAAGTCTAAGGGTGTATGGCTAGCTTTAATAAATGATGGGTTGGGTTTCCAACACTGATTGCTTTTGTTTCATTGTCCTGTGACACCTTCATATATGTGAAAATGAGAAACAGAAATTAATTAGTATTTCAAACAGCAGAATCCCCTTTATATTTTTCTATGTTAATTAAAAATCTTTTGATATACTACATACTATAGAGTTACTTGTTCACTGGATAGCTCCATTAATGGGATTTCTTTGTAAAGGGGATTCTGCTGTTTGAATATTATTCCTGAAACCCAGGAGCCCAGTCCACATAATTTGTTACTTATTTGCTACTTATTGCGATACTCCTTTTCCCCTGTATGTTAATAATTAGTATTTCACTAACATTGGGATTACACTTTGGGCCATATTTATTAGAAGGGTTTTAAACCTTTACAAAACATTCACTACATGCAAATCTTCCAGGTCCAAATGTTTTAAATTAAGTGATTGATTCACTACCAGTCACTGGTAAAAGTTGCATTCACTGCTTTATAAATATGCCCCAATGGGCATATTTATATTTATAAATCAGTGAATGTGACATCCAACAATTCTCACTGAAGGCAAATCACTCACTTTAGTTTAAAGCACATGTACCTGGAAGAATTACCTGCAGTGAATATTTGGTGAATGTCACATTCGATGCTTTGTGAATAAGTAACATGTGAACACTAAAAGCAGCATATTTAGCAAATCCGAACGCTTTGATTCATTGTCCACTTTTTAAGCAGTTATGGAGTATTGGCATTAGCAAAATACCTTAGAGTAGCTTTAAATCTATTCCAATGAGTGATCAGCACTGATAAAAGTGATTGTTTGCTGTATACAATTGCCTTGGAAGCGGCCCCCTCACAGATCTCTAACTCAGTGATTGCCAGGTAATTAGGACACCATGCAGAAAAAAGAGCGTCATGTCAGAGTGGATTATGTTTTAATTGACTGTTAAACCCCTGAGTCCTCCAGACTTTAAACAGGGCTTGCTCATCAAGAATCACTATGTGGCTTATGTCCAGCTTGTACCACAGCAAGTCCAGAGAAGATTATATAGCCTAAGATGCTCGAGCCCTGTTGTCATCTTTGACCCCCCGAGAGTCCTCTCATTTCAGAACTAGACAAGTGACCAAACTTGATGTAGATTTATGTGCAGTAACTATAAATAAATTAGTCATGCATTGTAAGCTTACATCAGTAGCAACAGCTACGTGTCTGTTGGTTTAATGCTGAAGGCATGACGCACCATGTATTAGCCAACTAGTAATATGAATTAAGAACTTACACAGTCAGTGCTTAAAGCATATCTAAACCCAAAACCAAAAATGTAATTTATTGCAGCTTACCGGTCATTAAAGCAGAACTCCGGGCAATTGAAATCTTAATCTTTGCAGTTGGGCTACCCCTGCACTGCAAGGGTTAAGCGCTCATTTTGTCTAGGGATGAGTATAACACATATACTCATCTAATCCACTATCCTGGCTTGCTCTTAGACCGGTGCCTTCAGCCTCACTCCCACTCCGCTCCAGCGGTCTAAGGTCTTGTGAGTCATCACATTCTATACAGTGTATAGAATGCAAGGGCACCGAGTGATATACCATCGCTGGAGCGGAGGAAGAGGCAGGCTGCAGGGAGCGGTGTAGGAACCAGCAGTTCAGTATAACTTTGTTATTTTGCTCCCTAGACAAAATTAGCTCTTAACCCTTGCAGTGCAGGGGTAGCCCCACTACAAGGGTTCAGATTTAAATTGAGTTCTGCTTTAAATTTGGTGTCGGGATTAGTTTACTGCTTTCTGGATTTTGTTTCCCTTTATTTTTATCTAGTGACCCTGCCAGCTACATACTTCCTGTCCTAGGGTGACACCTCTCACACCCTTCTGTAACTTGATGACAGAAGGAAGATAGGACTATGGAATCCAACCTGTGTTCTATTGTCAATAATATTGAGAAGCATAGTTCTGTAGTCCTCAGAGAACAATGTAACTGATAACAGACAGTGCAGGCAGCATGGAAATTTATCAGCTCATCAGATTTCCGGCAACATTAAGAGGTATTTGTTTGCACATATTGAACAGATATAATAAAAAAACTTTCAACTGTATATTTAACAAACCAAAAGGGGCCAAATAAGAGTTTCCATGTAAGGGTTACCTACTTTTAAAAAAAACCTTGTGGCTAAACTGGTAAGAACAGTAAAAGGCGAGCACCTAGAGATGCCTACACAAATCTGCATATATCTTTTACAGTATGTCAGAAGGCCTAATACTGACTTGAGTTAGGTAAAGCTTTGGCTTACACCAGACTCCTGCCTTCCTTTCCTTCTAACAATTTGATGGGTAGCCTCAAAAAAACTAATAGGGGGGTAGCCCAATATGTTAGTTTGACTTCAGTCTCCTTTTACATAACTAAGTGCCCTGGGTTGTGGGGATCCTGAGATTGTTCTGTGAGACCTTTGCAGGTAGAGCTGCATTTATATTACCAGTTCAGCCAGTGACAGGTTTACTCTAAAGTTTACCTGTGCTAAAGGAGAAGGGAACAACCTGCAATACATTGGCTTTTGACAAGTTAGAATTGGTGCATTTTGTTTTTTACAGATGGTAGTTTTTGCAATTTATAACATCCCAAAAAACAAATTATTCAAGCTTGTTCAACCAAATTATTCAACCAAAATTAAAATTGATTGCTCCATATAAACTCATTTTGTCACAACTGAAATCCTTATATTTAATAACCTCTAACCTCAAGGTAACGTCTAAACTATTACGTTGCCTCAAATTATACCCTAAATCTAACTCTTAACTTTCACAAACTTTTAATGTGAGCCCTACCCAAAATCTCAATCTGATCCCTAAGTCTGATCCTAGCTTTCAACCTAACTTCAAAGTCATCACTAAATGTAACTCTTAAAATGTATGTAAACCCTTACAGGAATAAATATTTCCATTTGGTCTGTTAAATATGCCATTAAAAATGTTTTGTAATATCTGATAGATAAGTGCAAAAAATACCTGTTAATCCAGTCAGAAAATACCGAGCTGTACTGTGTCCATTGCTCAATTTCTGTGTTGTCTCAAAGCCAAATCCCAATTTTTATCCTGAAGGGTCACGCTGCCAATGAGGCCATTAAAGGCAGCACTCAGGTGGCACTCATGGAGGCATGGTGGAGAGGTGGCACTGAGACCAGAATATCCATACTGGTCACTGCATCCTTAGTGAAGCATAATAATGTTGAGCTTAAAGGAGAACTATGGGGGTCAGTGTTTTTCCCCATAGTTCTCCTTAGGGTAACGGGAGGACACAAACTAGCGTCCTCCCGTTACCCTAAGCTCAGTATACCGCGAGCTACAACTCGCAGTATACTGAGACGCCGCACCTGGAGCGGATCCCGACGTAGATGACGGGATCCGCCCAGCTGCGTGAGTGACAGCTGGCTCTGCCTACCTAGAGGCAGAGCCAGCTGTACACGCCCCCTCCCCCGTCCGTTCCGCCAGTCAGCGCTGGCAGATCGGAGCGGGGAGAGGGGAATCCAGCTCCTCCCCCTGTTATGGCAGAGAGCCGTGACAGGATCGAGAGGTGAGGGAACCCGGTATGTGTTCCCTCACCTCCCGATCTACTGAGCCGACCTGTGACAGTCTCATTGTCGCAGGTCGGCTTAGAACTATGAGGTGAGTGGAAATCACTCATCTCATAGTTCTCCTTTAATTTAAAGCGGAAGCAGACACATCAATTTAACTGTCCCCCCAAAACAATTACCTTTTTAAGGCATGCTAACCATCAAGATTGCAAATGTGCTTATTTCAGCTCCCAACTGAATTTTGAAGCCCTCAACTGGCTGGTGTTATTGCACCATGCCAACTGCAATCCTATTAGAGGTTAAGATGGCACCTTCCTTGCCTGTAAGGAACAGGAAGGTGTAGTTCTGCTTTAATGTTAAAAGACTAATAGCATTAATAGGGGCAAGCAAGAAATTTGACTTCAGAAGCTAAAGTCTGTATTTGCATAATAAGATGTCCTGATTTTGTGGCAATTTGCGGATAACCAAAGGTGGTACATTACTCTAAACAATGACAGTAGATTGGACACATATCTTTTAACTGAAAAAAACCCATTAGTTTCACTGGTGCACACCTGCCCTTAAGACTATATTATCCCAAATATTTATTTGAACCCTAACACTTAATCATATCCCCCTGGCTAACCATAAAGAATAATGGCAAAAAGGCAAAACATTTTTAGATTTGGATAGAGTGGTGAGGGCCTGGAACCACTGTCAGGTTCTTTTTGATGTCTGTGTCCTATAAGGGATATTCACCTCCTTTAACTGTTTCGATCACCAATGTCACTGGGAATGAAAGTGAGAAGAAATCCAAAATTTTGACTTTGACAACAAAACAGGAGTATAAAGGATATTTTCTAATGGGGACATGTGTTCCCGTGACAGCTATCTAAGTGTGGATTTCCACCACATTGAAAAAATATCCTCTCACTTCCTGATGAGTCTTCAGGACAGGAATTTTCCCCAAGCCGATGATTTAATGACTTTTTAAAATGTATCAGCACCAGAAAGTAACAGTGTCCTGTGCCAAAATACACTAACGCTAATATAGCAGTCCCAAAAAATCATAAAATGGTTCATATAATTATCTCTAGGCACCTGGGATTAAATGTTTGTGTCAATTGCTTCACTTAAGTCAAGTAAAGATTTGCTTTAGGGCAGCTATACATGAACAGATGTAGCTGCACTATATGCAGAACATTTTATTTACGTATGACTTCCCTTTATTGCTCCATAGGCAGTAGTCTTTGTGTAAGTCAGGAGATCAGAGGACTGTTTGGGTCAGAATGACCAAAGCCCCATCTTTATAGCCATCTTCAGTCTCAAAATAGTAATGAACCAATCTACTGATAAAGCAAAGAGACACCTGTCATTAGAGTGAGATACACATGAAACTGTATATGAGGCACAATTACTTCACATGAAAAATGTTGATGTAGGCTGCCTTTGAAATTTGCAATTGCATATTATTCCTTTGACCTAAGCATGCATGTTGACGCCAATTGGCATGTTGACGCCAATTGGGTCATATGAAATCCTCCAACTGCTATGTTCTATTTATGGAGATTTTAACACAAACGTGCCGAGGTATACATAGGATATCATTGCTTTCTTCTAGTTGCCTGGTTATAATTAGGAATTAATGAATTGGCCTAAATGAGGTTTGCGGGCCCTTTGTTGAAGCCATTGTAAAGTCTAAAATTTGTATTTCAAACCGCATTGAAGTCTTTGGGGAGAGGGAGAATTTTGAAAATCAAGTTTGTCCATTTTCATAGCTAATAGATTTGACAATAGAATAGATTGTCAAACAAAAGGCACGGGGAGCTGAGCACTGCCATGGTGGACATGCAATGCCAAAAAAAAACAAAAACACTTAGAGCGGGGAGAGGGTCCTCCTTTTTATGCAACTTTGAAGGTCACATGGGAAAAACACTATTCCTGTCTTTACATGCTTGGGAGAGGTCTTTGAAATGTATGTAGTGTTACAGAGCAGTACAATTCTCATGGATAGCGCCACCTACACAATATTCTGGCATCACATGCTTTGCATGTTTTTTTTTTTTTTAAATGTTCCTAGAGCAGTAGCACACCAAAGTGATTAATTTTAACTTGAAAAAAAGTCCAGCGGTAATAGGCCTGGCACAACAGATCTAAAAAACTATTAACTCTTAAAAAAATCTGAAGTCCTCAACTTTATACCACCTGGCCAGTGGAAAAATAGTTTACCAAATCCATATTTTCAGTAAAATAAAATACACCCAAATTAATTTTGTTGTGCAAAAACACAATATGATATCAATTTTTTGGACATAATATAAAAGAAGAGGTTGTGTTGAAAAAAGGATAGCAAACATGTTAAGTCTTAAAATTGTGCAACAACAAAATACTAGAGTACCCAAAATTGTCCATAAGTGATACTTTTAATAGCCTTTTTCTTAATTCAGCATGCACGGCAGTACCTAACAGTACCTAATAGGTGTGACACAATTGGAGACGGGATTTTCTGCTGTCCCACATTTAATCCGTATGATAACATACCAGGCTTTTCATGAAAATGACCATGTAGATACAGTAAAACAACCTATGTACTTTAAAGCAGAAGTACAACCGCCTATCCCTTTACAGCCAAGGAAGGTGCTATCTTAGCCTCCATTTGTAATGCAGTTGCTATGATGTCAGCCATTTGGAGGCTTGGAAGTTCAGTTGAGAGCTGAAATAAGCACACTGGCAACTTTGACAGTTTGCATGCCTTAAAAGTAACTGTATTGGGAGACATTAGATTGGTGTGAAGAGGCCCTCTTTAATTATGTTTCCCTTTAAATCCTTCTAACTTAGTATTTACCAAGCTTTTCCTATTAAATCATTAACTGTCCATGTTTGCTCACCACAGTATGAAAGGTCAAATAACTAGCTATTGCTGAGTTTGGTTTACCATCATAATAATCATCATCATCAGAATAAAGTAGAAGAAGCTCTATGAACAAGTCCATAAATCAAGAGAAGGATGACATGTTGATAGGATACGTGTTCAGCATAAGCGTCCACATGAAAATGAATGAGAGTAAGCACAAAACGTCTCGGCGTAATCCAATCTCCCGCCTCCTCTAAAGTAACAAGATAGTTTTCAACTTAGTTTTTTGAAGGTGACCAGTCCCAGGCAGCCGCGGCAGTCCCCGAGCCTTCCACATGAAATAGATTTGATATTCATCTTGTCAAAAGATAAACTTGATAAATGCTGCATCTCTTCTAACTTTTCTCCTTAGCCTCTCTCTGAACCCAATTACACTAACTAAATGAACGGGCTCTAATATGACAGAGTTTTCTTGTTGATTAAAGACTCGCAGGCTTTCTGCAGATGGCACACCTATAATTCACTGTAAAGATGGCTGGTTTTTATAATATGTTTTTCCCCCCTCTCTCTCTTTCACTTTCTAGATCAGACTGAACTGGGTTTAACTAGGCCTGAATAATTTAAGACAGTCATTACATTCAATGTTTTTCCTTACTGTCAACTGTAAAATCCATACAGTAGCTTGAGGAAATCGAGCCTAATTTGAATTGATAATAGGGAATGCAGAAAAAGTCATCTATTTTGAAGCGTTCTTGGAGCAGATGCATGCTAAATCTTGTATAATGAAAGAATATGCCGATGTCAATTATGTAACTGAATGACTTTACAGTGGTTTTAGGCAATGGGTTAGCATTCTGTCTGATATTATCGCATAAAAAACACCCATCAAAAATTCTCATAAATATGGAAAGGGAAGTAAGATTACATTATAAATTTGAATGTTATGAATGCGTACGAATGCAGAAAGCCTGCCTCATAACTGAATAGTAAGAGGACCATATTTCAAAATTTACATACGGTTATTATGAGAAGTGGAGAAGTAAAACACATTTTTTTCCCCAACTGGGTTTTTACTTAGAAAACATGAGACTTCAATGCCGACCCTGGATTAATCTTGCAAATTTTTTTGAGCAGATCAAATTCCATCTGTTTTGATATTTCACACTTGCGGGCCAGTCGGGGTAAGGGGAAGTGAGAGACACATTGCTGGGAAATGAAGTTAGGTTGCAGGGAGATCCCAGGGCTGTTCAGGATTAGATCTTTTTTTCTGCACGGGTTGCTAGGGCAAACAGTGGGTGGAGATATGCAGATGAGAGAACTTGAAGTGCCATCCATCTTGTCGCTCATTCAGCTCCTAAGAGCTGCGCCTGCTGAATAATAAAGATTAAAGAGAGGCTTTTTTATTGGGTGTGCTATTGTAGCACATAAATGTATGATATAATATATTCCAGGAAGTGATAAAACAAGCAGGGATAGCATAGAGTGCTGAAATAGATTTTTTTTCCTGTGTTTTATTTTATGTGTTGTTTTCTGAGTGAGTAGGGCCATTGTGTTGGGGTTGGTTTGATGCAGCTAACATCTGAAACTATTTTGGCAAAATAATGGCAAGTATGCAACTACATGGTGTACAAAAGGTGCCACTGCTCTGACCCCGTGAGGTTTCAGGGCCCAATGATGACTGCTATTCCACTTCATTTGCCAGCTTAATACTTACATTTTCTACAAAAAAAACATTTTGTATCCCATTTCCCCCTATCAACTTTTCCCCCCATTTCCCCCCTCTGTCAAGGCCGGATTTCTATTACTATCGATGGTAGGTTCACAACCTTTGACTCACAGAGTAAAGCCCCTCTGCTAAAAACATTTTCTTCCTTTACTGACCCTAACCTGGATGAGAATATTGTGACAATGTAGGTGTCATTTTTAAGAGCTGACTGTATTTCTAGTTATAATGGGGAAAATGTGTGTATATAGAAGAAAAGGCTGCAGCCTATAGGCAATAGAAAATCTGGACCTGCTGTTTAAGGGCTCAATCATACTCTTTTCATGCAAGTTGATATGCATTTGATAAGCATTTTAGTGCATCAACTTGGATTGCATGGAGCTATTCACTCTAGGTGCCCTTAAGGCGAGTCAAAAATTGTACCTAACTTTATTGACAATGAAACACACTATGTCACATGTGTCTTGTTTACCTTGTTGACATACAGTGGAGGCCCTTTAGAAATGAATGGGATGCCCACAAAAATGCATGTGTAACACGTGTTGTCAATGCACATGAAAATGTTCATGTATTGGTGCAACTGGACCCTAAAGCATAAGTGCACTTAGTTTTTGGAGTTCCCCTTTTCAAGCTGATCATGACTAAGGGGGTTGTCAGTCTCAGTCTATCTATTTTTGCTACCCCAGATAACGGCATTGGCTTACCATCAAAGGCTTCTTAACTTGCCAAGGTGCAGATCCAATAAACCCCACTCCCTCCTATTTTACCTCTAAAACTAAGGGGTCTATTCACTCAGCTGCCTTAGGCAGCTGAGTGAATGACCGACCTAAAGCGAAGTGAGCCGAACTCTGCTCGGCTATTCACTTCAGGCTGGTACGGCCTGCCGGAGACTCCCGGAGCGCCAGGGAGAGTTAGGCTGTCTGGAGATCAGTGTCCCTGGTTAGCTGGTAACCAGGGACGCTGATCTCTCTGCAAGTGGCCGGAGCCACCCGTAAGATCACGGCTGGCTCCGCCCAGCTGTCAGAAGCAGGCCAGCTTCGGCTTTCAGCGAGGCTCAGCCGAGCTGAGGCATATGCGTTCGGCTCGACTGAGCCTCTCGACCAAGTTCGGGAGCTGTATGGGCTATAATGAATAGCCCGTACAGCAGTCCTTCAGTTCTACTAAACCGAAGGGGTCTTGGGGCCGAAGCTAGCCGAAGGATCGTCCGAAGCTACGGCTAGATCCTTCGGCTGCTTTGTGAATAGACCCCTAAGTGAAGATCAATGGGTGGGATGACTCATTCTGTCTGAACCTTTTGCAATGACCTACCAGCCATCATCAAATTTCCTACTACAGTTGTGTCCAGAACTGTCTCAATTGCCTGCCCTGGAGTGCAGGTGACCTGATCAATCCTTTACACCTGAACACAATTCCATTTTAGAAAACCAGCTGTGGTCTATTTTTTTCACTTTATATCTTTACAAGCCCCAATAAAGTGGACCTGGTGAAGCACCCAAAACATGTTGGTTACCTGCTGATATGATTGTAACCAATAAAATAAATGGACTTTCAACTACACTTGTGGCACTCACTTCTTTACACTATACATTTACATGCCGGGGATTTCAGGCACAGGGGTAGCAAATGCGAAAAATAATAATTTTTTTCACCAATTTACTTGATGAATGGCCCCACACTATACTTTTTTAACTGTGTTTCTGATGGAAGAACTGTTTTCTTGTCTGTTGCATTCAGTTGTCCTCCTTTCTGGTTCCCTGGTTCCTTGCACAGTATGGTTGAATGAACAAAATCTAATTGGTAATTTTTTAGAGTTTCAGAGAAAAAACTCATCCCCTTCTTCTATAATGTATCTCATGATCCAAATGGTGGAAGAATGTTCCTATTGTGCTAGGTGACAAATTTGCCCCCACCCCCTCCCCCCCCCCATCATAACAGTAGGGGACAATGAAAAGGAATATTTGATTTGTTGTAAGGTCAATAATAACTGTTCACTCTTCAAACATTTTGGACAATAAGGCACACAGAGTGCTTTACAGAAAATTACTGAAATATAAAGGCATTGTGGGGGGTTTTTTCTATTCATTTTCACTTTATTTATCCAATAAAATAACAGCTTTTGCAGAGATAAAGCCAAACATTATCATTCCTTAAACAAAGCTATTTAAATCCATATCGAGAAAAGCTTTCTGTGAAAGTTCCTATGGATTGTCACTTTCCATCTGCTCCTCATCAAGATTATCACTACTGTTCTAAGAATATGCTAAAATCTTTGAGTATTGGGGCAAGCACAAAAGCCAATTTGCATGACAAGTGCTCATTTAGACTTTACTCACTCTTCCGTTCCTTGGTAAAACAGCAAACAATTACAACAGGCTCAAGTATAGAGTAGCAAGCAAAAGTAAAATTTAATCTTTAGTGCCAAGATAAAAATATCACTCTGACCAGGCTACACAGATGTGTCTACAACGGTAACAAATGTTTTGTAATTGTAGTTAAAGGGATCCTAATACTAACTCACAGGAAAGAAGAATCGTAAATCACATTAAAAAAAGCTAATTTTGCATTGCATATAAAATGTACTTCTTACATGCTAAAGTATAAGGATACCAATGTTTTCCAAATTCAGGTTTTCATGTTATCACCTTCTCTTTTTTTCATGGTTATAAGTGAGTAGCTTGAGCTACGTTATTAGGAAGCCTGCTTTCTGAGAACTTGGCTATGTACCATAAACACATAACATTTATTACAGCTGTGATGATATCTCCATCAGGTCGCTACATGAACCAGTATTTAAAGCAAAAGTTCTTTATAAATGTAATTGTATGAGGCTGATTTACTAATGGAGTTAAGAATCTTTAGGCAATAAAATGCATGAATATTAATTTCAATTCTCCAATCATTTGTACATCAATTAAGTAAACAAGAGTTTTCTTTTTACATAACTGGATAATTGAAATGCAAATAAATACATTTTATTGTGGGAAGATTCCCAACTTATTTAGTAAATCAGCCTCAATGTCTCTAGTACAGAAATTATGGGACACCATAACTTTAGAGTTCTGGGGTTGGAAATGTTGGCCAATTGGAAAGGAGTACCGTATATACTCGAGTATAAGCCGAGTTTTTCAGCCCATTTTTTGTGCTGAAAAATGCCCCCCTCGGACTCAAGGATAAGTGGGAGAGGCAGCTCTTTAGTTTCTGCTAGGTATGGGTGAGTCTGCAAGATGCCAACAGTGAGAAAAGTCAACAAAAGAGAACAGCATACTAATTTCAAATAAGTTCACAAAGCCTTTAATATTGCCAATAGAACTCATAAAAAGTAGCTAACATATTTGGGTGCCCACTTAATTCCCTTCTTTAGGGCTTGCGATGGAGAGACAGTATAATATACTGGACCCAGATAGGCTCAATGGGAGCATTGGGAAGCATGCATGAATGGTTGTTCCAGTCACTGGTCTGTTAGACTGTTAGGAGGGATAGTGCTAGTGTTACATGGAGGGTTAGGGTTAAAGGAAGGGTTAGTATTGGGGTTGCAGGGAGGTTTAGTGTTGGGGTTGAAGAGAGAGTTAGTTTTGGGGTTGCAGGGATGGTTAGTTTTGAGTTGCAGGGAGGGTCAGTGTTGGCGTTAATTGGAGAGTTAGTGTTGTTGTTGCAGGGAGGGTCCATGTTGGCCTCGGAGGGAGAGTTAGTGTAAGTCTCTATTCACACAGTAGCGTGCAAAACATAAATAGCAGTACCATGAAAAAAAAATATGCTGATTTGGGGCTGCAGGGAGGATTAGTGTTGCATTGATGGGAGAGTTAGCATTGGGGCTGCAGGGAGGATTAGTGTTGGCATTGATGGGAGAGTTAGCATTGGGGCTGCAGGGAGGATTAGTGTTGGCATTGATGGGAGAGTTAGCATTGGGGCTGCAGGGAGGGTTGGTGTTGGTATTGATGGGAGAGTTAGCTTTGGGATTGCAGGGAGGGTTGGTTTTGGCATTGGAGGGAGAGTTAGGGGTCTATTCACTAAGCTGCCGTAGGCAGCCGAGTGAAAGACCGGCCTGAAGTAAAGTGAGCCGAACGCTGTTCGGCTATTCACTTCAGGCTGGTACGGCTGATTTCAGCCATATATCGGCTGAAATCAGCCGTACATCAGGTGGCTTTGCGTGGCTTTGGGCCGGCCGAACATGCTCAGCATCTTCGGCCAACCCGAAGTGCAGAAGGCGTTCGACTCAGCCGATCCAACATTTGGATCGGCGGAGCCGAACCTCCGGCAGGCTACTCGCTGCTGTTCGGTCTATTCTCATAGATGCCGAACAGCAGTGAGTGAATAGCCGAATGCCGCCGAGCGGCATTCGGCTCGGCTGTTCTGCTTGGTCTCTCTGTGGGACCGAGCAGAACAGAAAAACAGTTAAAAAAGTAGAAAAATAAAAATAGAAAACGATTGTGTGGAGCTAGCAATGACAGCTAGCTTTGCCCAACAGTTTTCTATTGGCCGGCAGTTCTGCTGCCATCAAAAAGAAGAAGAAGAAAAAAAAGAGCCTAACTCTCCCGGGCGCTCCAGAGAGAAACACTGCTTTTTCCTTTTTTTTCTTATTCTGACACGGAGCCATGTCAGAATAGAAAAAAAACATAAAACATTTTTGGCCATAGGAATGCATTGCTAGATTCCTATTGGCTATTTCAATTTGCAATAGCCAATAGCAAACTACCATTGTACCCGCCCTCTGCTGCTGTCAATCAGTAGTGGACCTGATGGAGAACTGAAGCAGAGGGTGGGTGCAATGCTAGTTTGTAATTGGCTATTGCAAATTGAAATAGCCAATAGGAATATAGCAATGCATTCCTATGGCCAAAATTATTATTTTTTCTATTCTGACACGCCTCCGTGTCAGAATAAGAAAAAAAAGGAAAAAGCAGCGTTTCTCTCCGTGGCGGCCGGGAACGGAGACTCCCGGAGCGCCAGGGAGAGTTAGGCTGTCTGGAGATCAGTGTCCCTGGTTAGCTGTTAACCACGGACACTCGACTGAGCCGCTCGGCCAAGTTCGGGTGCTGTATGGGCTATAGTGAATAGCCCGTACAGCAGCCCTTCAGTTCTACTGAACTGAAGGGGTCCTGGGGCCGAAGCTAGCCGAAGGATCGGCCAAAGCTACGGCTGGATACTTCGGCTGCTTCGTGAATGGACCCCTTAGTGTTGGGATTGTAGAGAGGTTTAGTGTTGACATTGGAGGGAGGGTTAGTGTCGGGGTTGCAGAAGAATTAGTGTTGGAGTTAGAGCAAGGGATACTGTTAACATTACAGGAAGGGTTTAAATGAAGGGGACCTGGTGCAGAGAATCACTCTCTGCACCAGGAGCTTTGCACAAAAAACCCGCCAGGTCTGGGAAATTGTCTGGAATTTTTTTTTCTCTCTCTACTGGTCCTTTCTGCACATGTCCATTGTTCATTACTGAGAGAATATTGGGATTTGGAACACAAGTTCTTCTTGATGAAAAGATAAAGATGTGTTGTACCAGAAAGACACATTTTATATGTTAATGTCTATATTTCATCAAACATTTCAGTATGTTTTTTTGCAGAGCGCAATGTATTTATCAGTTCTTTCTGACTTTTTCTATAAGACGGCTTAGACAGAGAATGACATCTTATCTGTCAGGATGACATACGGGAAGCTCTGCTTGCTGCAGCTCAGCAAAGAGTAATTCAATATTCTAATAGAATTTTGAGATCTCTTCAGCAAGCAGAGAATGACTCTATTAGCTGGAACACACAACACATTGAGTACACAGGATGTATTTTTAGAGTAGGATGCATCCACAAAGATTTGAATGCACACAAGTAAATTTTGTATTTTAGTGATATTTTGCTCTTTTTTGTACACAATGGTACATACGGATAAATAAGGACCTTCATGAAAATTAGTGTACAGAATAAAGGTAAGGTAGCCTTTAGGATCTAGTTGTATGCTCTATTTTAAACATAGCAATATTTTTTAATTAGAAAAACATTGATAGAAATTAGAAAAATATTGTACCGCAATACACGTATACACGCAATAGGTTGGACTTGATGGACTTATGTCTTTATTCAACCTCAAATACTAGGATACTATGACTATGATATGCTATGATATGAATATCATGCATTGCGGTGAAAAATTAGTGCATGAAAGGTGCCACGGTATTGCGGCACCATGCCCTGTCATAAAAGTCTTTGTTAAGGCACTTCCTGTTATAGGGGGACAACACTTTGTCCCTGTATCCAGGGGCGTATCTGGCACGAGGCAAACAAGGCATTTGCCTCGGGCGGCAGATTCCAGCAGGGCGGTAAATGTACCGGCCCGCGAGCCGGTACTTTGTGGCCCACACCCAGCTCACAAGTCTGACTTGCGGGAGCAGCTACATGGTCTGCATCTCTGTCGGATGCAGACCGTGTAGTTAAGTCTGCGCCAGCACCTGGATCCTTACGGGCTTCGCTTTTTCAGTGAACGCTGGCCGAAAGGATTTTTGCAGGATCGATTGGTGAGGTCTGCAGCAGACCCTACCAATCGACTACCGATCACCGGGACCGACATGCCGCCTCACAGCCTCCTCCCTGCAACAAGGTAAGCAGGAGAGGGGGCTCTGAATTGTATTTTAGGTGCGGGGGGGTTGTTTTCATATACCGTATTTGCCGGCGTATAAGACGACTCAGCGTATAAGACGACCCCCTACTTTTTGTGTTAAAATATAGGTTTTGGGCTATACTCGTTGTATAAGATGAGTATAGCCAAAAATAATGTTTAAATGCACCCACTAACATCCATGGTGGTATTCCCGAGTGTGGCTCGGGTTAATTTTCAGTACCATAAGCGGTAACCCCGAGCCACACTCGGGATTACAGTCTCTTACCTTGCCCACGATCCCCGCTGTGTCCTCCGTCTTCCGCTGAGTCAATCATGGCAGGCTTTGCATTAATGAAGCCCCCAAGGGGGCTTTGCAGGATCAGTGGCGGGCTCTGCGGGGTCTATGGTGGGCTCTGCAGGGTCTCAGGTGGGCTTAGCAGCCTGAGACACTGCAGAGCCCACCAGAGATCCTTCACAGCCCACCTGAGACCCCCGCAGAGCCCACCACAGATCCTGTAGAGCCCACCACAGACCCTGCAGAGCCCACCTGAGACCACAGCCGGGTGGGGTAAAATTTGTGTGTGTGGGGGGGCGCCCGAGTTTTGTCTTGCCTAGGGCAGCCCCAAACCTAAATACACCACTGCCTGTATCCCTTACATTTCTTATATATTTGTAATTCATATGTTCAATATATGGAGGCTTCAGGGGGGAACCATTACAAAGATGCTGTCACTTTGCCCTATAAGGACAAAATATTAAAGGTAAAATTTAAAGGAGAACTATGGGGTTAATGCTTTTCCCCATAGTTCTCCCTAGGGTAACGGGAGGACACAAACTAGCGTCCTCCCGTCACCCTGGGCTCAGTATACTGCGAGCTGTAGCTCGCGGTATAGTATACTGAGATGCCGCAGTATACCGCGAGCTGCTTGCGGTATACTGAGACGCCGCAGCTGAAGCGGATCCCGACATTTGTGCCGGGATCCGCCCAGCTGCATGAGTGACAGCTGGTTCTGCCTATCTAGAGGCAGAGCCAGCTGTACTCGCCCCCTCCCCCGTCCGTTCCGCCAGTCAATCCAGCCCCTCCCCTGTCACGGCAGAGAGCCGTGACAGGATCGAGAGGTAAGCGAAAGCCGGTATGTGTTCCCTCACCTCCCGATCTACTGAGCCGACCTGTGACAGTCTAATTGTCACAGGTTGGCTAGAACTATGAGGTGAGTGAAAAGCACTCACCTCATAGTTCTTCTTTAAGAGTTATATTGTTTTGTGTGGGGGTCGAAGCCGGTTAGGATCCGCCATTCTATTCTCCGACGTCCCAAACGGTCGGGGGGGCTGGCCCTACCCCACCTTAACTTCTACCATATGGCGGCCCATCTAACGCGGATTTTGGACTGGTGCCGCCACGAGAAGCTGAAACCTTGGGTTTCCTTGGAGCAGTCTTTTTCGCAACTACCCCTTAAAACGCTCCCGTGGTGCCCTAAGATCTCGCAGGTTCTACGTTCACACCCCACGTTGGGTCCGACTTGGAAGATCGCCAGAACGATCTTTGACTCTAGACTGATCTCCCCCTCCCCATCCCCGCTTCTCACTGTGATTGGGAACCCCGAGTTTTCCCCTGGGCTACAGGACCCGAGGTTTGTACAACTGGGTCTTCAGGAAAAGTTTAGGGCACTTCATTTCATTCAGGGACAGGGCTGGCCGACATGTTCTGACTTGGACAGGGACCCCATCATGGCCCCGCTGGGTTTCTGGCGCCATTTTCAACTTACTCACTTCTTCGCCTCTCTCCCGCGCCCCCGGATTGATGACACGCGCTCTCACAGCTTTCGAGCAGGAATGCACCTCCCAAGGACACCTGCCTCGAGCCCTCTCACTATGTTATCAACTACTCCTAGCACCGGACTGTGATCTCCCTTTGCCGTTTATGGCGGCGTGGGAGAGGACCACAGCGGCAGGGAGACCCACCGAAGACGGATTACTATGCTCTCTTATAGATGCTGGATAGCGCAAGGTTGATTTACGTCTGGACCCCCTTGGGGGGCGGTGGCCCTGGCGAATGCCATTGGAATGCCTGTGGATTGTTTGTTACGATTTATCCATATACTTTTATGCTTCTGAGTGTATCTTATGTGTGCTGTTTGGAAAATAAAGAATTTATAAAAAAAAAAAAGAGTTATATTGTGAGTTAGGTTTCATCATTAGGCCTCATTCACACTGGAAGGGCACTTAAAAGACATTTCTAAATGGTATAGCTCACTATATGTTTACCTACGTTTAGTTACATTCAGGTTACTGGCGTTAAGGGCTCATTCACACTAGATGCATTGAGTTGTGTTGATCTGCATTGATCAACACAGGTTCAACACATGGGCACATAGAAAGCAATTGATGTTATGTGCCCTGTTCACACCGTACATATATGCTGGTATGCATCATGTAAAATTTCAGCATTTCTGCATTTAAAGTTATGTTGTATGAAGTGTTTTTGTCACTTTTAATAAAGTTTAAAAAAAGTAAAACAGTACCAATGCATTGCATCGTCCTTCTCAACAGACACTAGCAGGCGTGCGGCATAACTACAGGTTAGTGTGAAGATTGTATGTGTAATTTTTCTAAACACAGACACCCACAGGTACATTTAAACACAGGAGAAAGTGATCTGGGAAGTGTAAAGTTTGTTTATATTTCTCAGATCAATTTTGTTGCATTTAAATAACCCAAATGCAGGACACAAGTGTGACTGTAACCTTAAGTAGTAGGTTATGTGTTGAAAGAGAACTAAAGCCAATCTTTTCTTTGACTTTAGCTCTATTTTTGGTCACAGGAGTACGTTTACTAATGTACTCGTGTGACCCAAACTCTGCAATTTGTGGGCTACTGCCAGCTGTATGCTGACAGCGCTGCAGCCGGGAAGGATCCCAACAAAATTGTCTGAATCCACCCTGCTGCCTGATTGACAGCTGGTTCTGTCTCTCTAGAGCCAAAGCCAGCTGTGCCTGTCCCCTCCCCTGTCTGTCCCTCCAATGAGCTCTAGAGGAACAGAGAGGGGAGGGGGAAATCCCTAACAGCCACCACTCTCTGCAGGGAGAAGACCGTGAGCTGAGCGATCAGTGGTTTGTGATTGCTCAATTCAAGATCTCTAGAGCCAGCATGAGACAGCTGCAGTGTCACACTCCAGCTCAAAGTATTGTAAATAGTATATTTTACTCCCAATACTTCTCCTTTAATTGTAGAGTGTAGCTGAAGTGTACAGGTAAGGGAAGGGACAGGTTAAGTGTAAGGGCGCTGATAAGAGCTAGACGGGGGCCATGAGTGATAAGTTTAACATGTAAATGTAGGATTTTTTGATTTAGGGTAAATGCACCAGTGAGAACCACATATGTTTTGTTGTTTGTGTGTTCTCTGTTTTTTTTTTAAATCTATATTTGTATTAGTTTGTAGTTGGCCGTTAAAAAAAAGTCAACTAGAAAAATTCTGGTGTCTCAATTGTTTTCTAAACACATTAGATTGATTAGCAACATTTGTTTTTCCCCTAAGTGATCTTTTCCAAAATTCAACATATTTGCATCCACTCCGTGCATGACAAGCAGCTCCTGACAGCTATCATGCCAAAATTGATCTTGGATATAAACAATACAAATGAGTTGACTGGCTAATAGCAAATTGAGAGCAATTGCCTGACTTTAGCCAGTCCAAATAGGGTAATTTCATTAGCAAAAATTGTTGAGGATGACCCTGCCAGCTGGCAGAGAGTTTATCCCCCTGACTAGAAGTAGGATATTACATTGTTTTTGGAAGTGACAGATGAGTGGGATGTTGTTCCAGACTATGTAGCTGATAGCAACATATTGGCTTAAAGTGATGCTACCTCTGCAAGAAAACATGCCTGCCTCTTCTTTACATTGCACATAGCCATTCGTGCAGAGGCACCTGGTATCAATAGCGGCAGTGCTATTTTCTCTGGTGTCAAAGCAAGAGGCACAATTGTAGAAAAGCAATGCTGCAGATGACTTTTACCTACTTTTTAGCCCTTACGTTTTTTAGCTTACTTTTGCATAAGATTTATAATAAAGGATGCAGTGAGGCCTTGCCTTACGTTTTCCACCAAGTCCCACTGGAGGTTATTTATACCCCTAGGGCAAAAAAAAGTAGTACATCTCCGCAATCCCTGCACATTTCCCCAATGATTTTCAATAATTGCAAGTACAGAATTCTCATTGATCTTGCAAGAAATGCACTCCCAACATTCTGTAGTGAGCAATCAACACTGTGGGGTTGATTTACTAAGGGAATAGAACATGTTCACTTTGTAAAGTGTATGTTCACGTAGCTGAGTGAATAAGGCGAAAACTGTGCTCATATTAACAATCCAATTATGTGCAAGCAAATATCCTATTTTTTCATTACTGATTGGACATTCAAAGTGAACTCAGGTTCACCTTATTTAATAGTCCAAGTAGTCTTAGTAAATATCAACTTTGCCAAGCCTCTAATCATTTAGGGGGTTATTCGGCAGCCGACTGAATAAATGAGCCAAAGTGAAGTGAGCCGAACGCTGTTCGGCTATTCACTTCAGCCTTGTAGATCGGCTAAAATCAGTCGTACATCGACTGCCTTCAGCTGCCTTCGGTCAGGTGAACATGCCCTGCATGTTTGGCTGAGCCGAAGTGCAGAAGGAGTTCGGCTCAGCCGATGTTGGATCGGCTGAGCCGAAGCTCTGGCAGCTCCCTATTTTGCCTTTTGCCCCTATTGTCATAGGGGCCGAACGGCAGTAAGTAAAGCGGCATTCGGCTTGGCTATTCTACTAGGTACCTTTGAAGTAGCAAGCAGAATAGAAAAAAAGGTAAATGGTAAAAAAAATGTTGAAAAATTATTTTTAGAATGTAAAAAAAATAGGAAAATTAAAAAATATATATTTTAAAGAAAAGAAAAAAAATTAAATATATTTTGTAAATGACGCACACCAGCCCGACCGCACGAGATGAACTACCGCCGCATAATGAAGTATCTGACAGGTGCCGGCAAAATAAAAACAATTGGGCGGAGCTAGACATCACCGCTAGCTCCGCCCAACTGTTTCCTATTGGCCGGTTCCTGCAAGGGTCTTCTAGCAGGTCCTGGACAATAAATAACAACTGGGCGCAGCCGGTCGTGTTGTCACAGCTGGCTCCACCCAGTTGTTATTGTTTAATGAAAGTTCAGAGTTCCCAGGTCATTTGGGGATGCTGATCTGTCATTACAACTGTGATATCCTGGATCCTTCCGCTCATTAGTAAATAACCCCCTTCATAAATCAACCCTGTTGAATCTGCTCCACTGAAATCCCATGCAGTGTAGTCAGCCTGTCTGAGTTCCATCCTGAACAAGAGAACATCTCTCCCTCTCTTCATCTCCATATCATAATGGGAGAGGGGTTTTGCATTCCAGCAGGGAGAACTCAGTCAGGCCTGACAACGCTGCTTGGGATTTCAGTAAAGCTACATCCATAGTTACATAGTAGGTAACACAGGTCCATCAGGACACAGGTCCATCACGTTTAACCTATATAGTGTGTGTTTGTGTGTGTGTGTGTATAGTGCTCGGAATTTCAATTACCCTGTATGTTTTGTGAACTGAGGAACTCATCCAAATGTTTTTTGAAGCAGTTTATGTTTCCCGCTGATACAGCTATCTGTGGAAGTGAATTCCAAATTTTTAGTGCTCTCAAAGTAAAATACCCCCTTCGGCAGCTTTTCAATTATACCACCTCCCCTCCAACTTCTTGTTGTGCCCTAGCATCTTCCTCACGGGACTTGGTTTTAGTAATGCATTCCCAACACTGCTGTCCCCATTAATGAGTTTGTAAACTGTGATCATATCACCTCTTCAGCATCTCTTCTCTAAGGAGAACAATCCTAATTTTTGTAGATGTTACTGATAACCAAGAGCTTCTACCCCCCTTAATATTTGCTTGCCCTTCTCCGTACATTTTTCTAGCTCATGGACATTCTGCCTAAGGATTGGTGACCAGTTGCACCACGTACTCAAGATGGGGCCTTACCAGTGTTTTGTAGAGGCACAAAATGATATTTCAATCCTGTGAATAAATTCCTTTTTTTAATGCAAGATAGTGTACTACTAGCTTTATTAGCTGCAGCTGGGCACTGCATGCTATTGCTCAGTCTATGGTCTATAAGGACCCCAAGATCCTTCTCTATCTCAGTTTTCCCCAGTAAAACCCTGCCTAAGGTATATTGCACAAGCATGTTCTTAGAGCCCATGTGCATTACTTTACATTTTTCCTAGATTAAAGCTCATCTGCCACATAGCTGCCCACTCTCCACGTGTTGTCAGTTTAAACAGGAAGTTAGGAACTTATTGGATTTCTTGCAGACCAACAGGTATAAAACATATGGAAATGTGCACGTATTGGAGGGATGTACTGCTGTGAGTTAATAATGCCATTCAATAAACAAAATTACTGTTAAAGTTGTAACATTCACTCAGTTTTCCTGAGGACTGTGTAATCCCCAGGGGCAGCTCCTCTGAATCCCATGTTATAATAAAAGAAAACACACTTTGAGAAATGCTCGGGCAAAACATTTAAGATGCAATGTTACGTAGTAAGCAATCATAGTGTAATAATGACACAGACTGTAGCCCCTTCAGCTATATTGAAGAGAGAAACAATGCAGCGAATGGTGTATAGTTGGCCACATTCAGCTGAACAATGGGAGTACCTTAAAAAGGAAAGGTTAAATATAATATGAAATCTTTTGCCTGCACACACTGCACACATATGCCAACAGAGAGAGTGAGAGACAGGGAGAGAGGAGAGAAAGAGAGATGATAGACAGAGCAAAGGTGGAGTGAGAGGGAGAGAGTGTGGAGAGAAAGTATGGGTAGAAAGAGAGAGCGAGAGAAGGTGGAGAGAGAGGGTGGGTGGAAAGAGAGAGTGAGAAAGGGTGGAAAGAGAGGGTGAATGGAAGGAGAGAGCAAGGGAGAGTGGAGAGAGCTGGAAACAGTGCAAAAGAGGGGGGAGATAGAGCAAAGAGGAGGAAGAAACAGAATGAGAGGTGGAGAAAAAAGGGACAGTGAAGAAATAGAGTAAGGGAGATAGCGAGGGGGTCACCCACATCTGTAGATGTGGGGATGCCATGACTTCTTGGTTGGAGATCCAACTTGTCAGAGAATAGAAAGCATTGTGCGCCAGTCACCCTCCCAGTCAAGGTGTTATTAGTGTAGGTGAGGACAGCAAGCATGACTCCCCCCTAAACATTTTACACTATGAATGCTCTCTGCTCCAAAGTGGAGAGTGTCCACCTTCTGCCAGCAGCCATTTTGCCGCCTGTCAAGGGGGAAAGTGTCCTACTTCTGCCAGCAGCCTCTCAGCCCTGGCTTTATGCAGCAAAAGACAAACAGGCAATGGATGGGTCCCGACCACTTCTGTGCTGTGTTTTCTCCTGCTTTGAGCCAGCAAGCAGTGGCAAGGTCTGGATGAAACATGACTACACTAATAGGCCTCTCTGAATTGAATTGTATGTTGTATTTAGCTTTGGTAAAGGATGATGCTATATGGAAATCTTTCCTATGTTACCAAACTGGATTTTGTATACTTGACTGTAAGTAGGCATATTTATAAAATAGTAATTGTGATTTTCTCTAAACATTTACTAGTGGGGAATCAATCACTGTCATTTAAAACACATGTACCTGGAAGATTTACCCTCAGTGACTGTTTGGTGAATGTCAGATTCACTGCTTTATAAATATACTCCATATGTTACCTGCTAAATAATATTTCTGTCGTACAGAGTGTTCTTTGCCACATTTCTCTTGATGCAAAAGACATACCTCTTGAGACACAGTCTGTATGGACAGTATGGCTACTTGCTGATTCAGCAAGATCCACAGACAGCGTCCAACTCACCAAGGAGACTCAGAGTAGAATCCAATGTAGTTTATTCCAGGCTGATAGATAACAGAGGGTGTTTTCATGTTTAGAAATGGAAAAAAAATAATCACTAAACTGTGTGACTCTCTGAGGATCCCTTACTTAAACTGAAACTAATTTTTAGAAGGGGCTGTATTAATAAACAAAAAAACAAGTACAATAAATGTAATATTGAGCAACATACAGGAGCTGAGTTATGATTGTGCATATGCACCCAATTGGCGCAATTATGTCATGGTCTGGGGACATTCACCCAGATATTTTCCAGTTTGATCCCAGAAGTTGTCTACCTGTGGACACTGTGGTTTGATGAGCAAGAATAATAATGGGTACACTATCTATTGTTGCCACATGACCATGTGACAGGTAGTTGGCTAATAGGCTACATATATATCATATTTAGGGACTGTATGTATGAATTCTGATGAAGGGTTTGCGCCCCAGAAATGTGTCAGTTCATTATAAACAGGAGCTGGCTTGTCCAGCACATGAAGTTTCTTAATTTTTAGCTGTGTCATGAGCATCTTGGATGTGGAAATCATAAGTGATCAACTCTGGTTTGTGAGTATTTTTAACCATATTTATATATTCATTGACATAAACATACTTCACATAGAGTGGGCGCTGTCCACTGTGTGTGTTTTTTTGCATGTATTTGAAATGAGGATATGGGTAGCTGCCTTCCTCAATTAAGATTATCCTGTGAAGATTTGATTGAACAATAAACAACCAAAGGCGCCAGTTTTTTTTTTTGTGTGTGTGAGTATACTGTACATCTCACTGACCACCAATGTAAGAAACATTCTTTACAATGACCACCAGTTTAAGTGCCCTTTTCCAATATTAGGGGGCACGTCTCAACTGACCACCAATGTAAGGGGGCAGATCTCAACTGACCACCAATGTAAGGGGGCACATCTCAACTGGCCACCAATGTAAGGGCACAGATCTCAACTAACCACCAATGTAAGGGGGCAGATCTCAACTGACCACCAATGTAAGGGGGCAGATCTCAACTGACCACCAATGTAAGGGGGCAGATCTCAACTGACCACCAATGTAAGGGGGCAGATCTCAACTGACCACCAATGTAAGGGGGCATGTCTCAACTGTCCACCAATGTAAGGGGGCACATCTCAAATGACCACCACTGTCTGTGTTTCTTTTCTGGCCATTGATTATCATTTGTTTAATTTTATTATTATTATTAGTGAAAATAATGTTGTTATATTAAATCACACCACATCCGTAATTCTTTTATTTATTCTTATATATATTATTATATATCAACACTACTGTGCCATGAGCTGTAGACATAACAATTATTAGCATGAGTTCCCTGAGACCTAAAACTTACTTTAAGGGTTTATCTGTGTTTAAAACATCAAAAAAGGCTGAGCTAGAAACAATTCAGAGCTCTCCTCCCACGCTTGGATCTGTTGGGATGGGGTTTAGCTCCTGGATTTTATTTCTTCACTGCCGTATAATCCTGAACTCATTTTCTTGCCTCTGTTAGTTCTAAAACAAACATTTGCACTGCTTTAAAAGTTTCAATTTAGGCTTCATTCTATAAAAAAAACAATTGCCAGGAACAAGGCTTTCTTCTCTATTAAAGAAAGGGGTTTACTGCAATTTAATTTACTTAGTATTTAATGCTCCAGACACTTACAGATCTCATTTTAGCTCCATTGTAAATGTTTGCACCGCATTTAATGAATTATTCACAGAATATCATAAAAATAACACGATTGTGATATATTTCTGTAACAAGACTTAACAAAATTAGGTTTGCCACATATGTTCAGTCTATTAACAGCCGCATGTCAAAAAAAAAAAATGACTAATAAGTCTCATATTAAATCCTCTATCATTTTTGCTGCTTTCAGATGAGATTTAGAAAATGTAAAACAGCGTATTCCCACTGTGACAAAAGTGCTGCAAAAACACTTTAGACGTAACTTTTCTATGAACAATTGTTTTTATAACCCGAACTGACAGCCCGCCTGGTTCATGTTTTTGCTTTTTAAATAACAAGGCGATGTAATTTTTTTTCGGCCCCTGAACACAAAATATTTATTTTTCTTCTAAGCTGCAGTACTAGTGTTCTCATATATTTAAAGGCATCATCAAATTAAGTTCAGGTTGTCACAGTAACCAAAGCTAGCAGTATTTTTTTTCTTACCGGCAGTGAATGCTTTAGTGAAGTAACATTGGTTGAAAGTGAAATCCTTTAATATGATATGATGTAATATGGTTGCTCGCTGACCAGATGTGACCTAAAACAGTTTAGTGACAGCCATAACTGTATTACATCAATGGATTATTATTTTTTAAACTAAAACAAAAATCAAATTAAATATTTAATATGTTGTAATGGAGGCTTCAACTGCAATGTCTTACATTTTCTTTGTTTTCAGAAAAGATGTATTTACTTTAAGTCTAATTAACTAAACTTTTAATTCTTTTTTTTTTAACTTTAGATATAGGGGGATTAACAACTTTGTCAGGGTTTTTTCTCTAGTTGTATATGAGCAATATTTGGGCCTGATGGCTCTTTACAAAATAGGGGTGTCCTCCAAAGGGAGGAGATGCCCTGAATGATAAATCCACAAGAATAAAGAATGAGAAAGAACATCAAGTAATCGTCTCAAGAGTTCAAAAATTATTTATTGGCTTCACAAATAGCAACAGGAAGACATTCGCCTCCAATGTGTTTTTCGGGGGTCAGGAATCATCAGGGCTTAAGCAATGTGCCTATGTGCTCAGTGCCTAGGCATTCAGTCACATGTCTTGCACAGGAAGGAGAAGGGAGCAGCAAAAGTCTGGAAAGGTAAGTATTGCAACCCTTCTATTGCACAATAGTTAATCACCCCAGTCTGAATATTATCATAACTATGAACATACTGGTCGTATTAATGCTGTACTGCCCACTGCAAAATAATATCCTTCATGTTTCATGAGTATAAAACAGAAACTTCTTTTAACAAAAATTATTTTTATTCTTGAAATTCACATATGTGCCATCTTGCACAATGGATTAATGTCATTTTGGCAACAAATTGACATCATTTCAGCTTTGGCAAAAACAGAAACTTCTTATAGCATCACTACTGTTCTTTTATACTGAAAATAAGCAGTAAAATAAATTTGAGGATTTCATGCTTACATGAAAAGCAAAATAAAACTCATGGTAAGCAAGCACATTAATTATACATTATGTTAGATGAAAAATAGAGAAAGCTGGAAGATTTGGATGCAAATTAGACATAGTCGGGATCTGTGAATTTGGTTATCTTCATAAGGCAGAAAGCTAAGCGCAGCAAAACACAGGAACCAATACGAGATGTTTCCTTCACTGATCTGATCAAGCGAATTTGATTGTGTTTGATAATGAATTAAGCCTAAACATCTAATGCACGCATTTTCCAAATGGATCCAAAATGTTTTAAAAAATGGCATAATTTTAAGATTTTTTATTTTAAGGATAATATATTTGCTTGTAAAATGACTAGAGATGTTCAGGGTGGTATATAAACAGGCAAGTAAACCAGTGTTGCATCTGACTGTAGTGTCAGTGCCTTTTTGGGGGACATGTCAAGTGATTGACATGGTTTCAGGTTTGCACCTGAGACTTTACAATTCTCCCAGCAACTTTCACTTCACCCCCATTGCCATCTGTGGGCTCTTTCCTTTAAGTCATCTCCATGGGGGTTACTGTGACTCTGTTGTTAAAGATTTAGTGAGGATCAGTTACATTTTCTCTGGTCCTCCATTACCTAGCAGGTGCTTCTAACAAAACACGACACGAGACAACTTAATATTTACGATGGAGGTCAGGAACGGATCTCAGCAGCCCAATGTGTGCTTTCAGCAGTAGGGAATATGCAGTAAATACATACAGAAATTATCTCAAGAAAAAGAAGCTTTATTGAAACATCTTACATTTTTTGTCTGTTCATTTCAGATATTGTGTCCAAAGCATAAATACACCGTTCATTAAATTAAAAAAAACTTGAATTTTTCTATTTTATTTTGATGAAAGATTGAAGTTTATTAACATTACTTTTTAATTTAAGTGCAAACACCACTAAATCACCTGTTGGCTTCTCATATGTTTGGAAGACCACAAAGCGACATTTCCTCTAGTTGTAGGTATCTCTCATAACAAAGGTGTCATTCTCTACCAGATGCATTTCCCAACTTTATGTGCTTTATGCTGCTGAAATATGTTTGGGGAGAGTTACTCCATCATTTGGTTTGCTAGTGGCCTGGGCAGTTGTCTAACATTAGAACAGGGCCAGACTGGCCATAGGGCAAACCGGGCACTTGCCCGCTGGGCCGGGCCGAACACAATCAACCTGATTGTGTTCGGGCCGGTCCGCTATGCCGATGGCCGACTCTGTGCAGAGCAGTGTCTACTGTGTGGTAGCGAGCAGAGCCGGCACTACCACACAGTAGACACTAGAGACGTATCAAAAGCCTTAGCGAAATCCAAATATACCACATCCACAGACCTCCCTCCATCCAGATCTCTACTTACCCCCTCGTAAAAAGTCAAATATCCGCTTCAGAATTTAAAAAAATGAACCTTTAATAGTGTGATTATTACTTGTTGCTTACGTCCTCAAACTTTTGAAGGAGCTTTTCTTAACCTTCTCACCATGGAGGAACCCGGGCAATAATGTTCAGGTCTCCACAGGTTGCTAGGGTTTCCTGCTCACTGATTAAGGAACCCCTTGTAACTTCTGACAAACACTATGGTTCCACGGAACCCTAGCTGCAAAAGGCACGTCTAACCAATCTCTTGATGTAGTCAAAGGTAAAAGGCAGGGTTTCACTGTTTGCTAGTAATCAGACAATCTAAATTGGCCCGGATTGCTTGAAGGGAAACTTTACTTGCCTGGGATTAAATGTATGCTAGTTTGTTTTAGCTTAAGTTTTTACACATTTTACATAGTATTTGAGGTTGAATAAAAACATTAGTCCATCAAGTCCAACCTATTAGGAAATGAACCTATTTAAAATGGTTTCTATATGTAATCTATGTTTTTATTTAAAAAAAACATTAAATAATGACAATGGATTCACAGAGCACTACAGTTCTACAGAGATAACACAAACAGAAACCCCAGACTCCACCATCTGCTTATGGAGGAGTCACTGTTCAGTTGACTTGTTGGAGCTCTGATAACAGTATGTTTCTCTACACACAGATAAAAAATAATCATGCTTTTTAAAGGGTAAGTTAAACTTTAGATTACAACATAATCCCTAATGCATTACACCATCCCCCACACTTTATATAAAGGGCTCCTTTTGCATTCCATACTCTTTGGTAGGCGACTCCCAACACACTGGGCGTTAGAAGTGCATCCCCAACACAGAAGGAACAAGTACCCTGGCTTGTTGAAACACGGCACATGTGCAGTGTGCTCTCTCCCTCTGTCACATAACGCTGAGCTTAACTGCTGCTGAAATAGAGAGCATATGTAGTGTTTGAATGAGTCAGAGCACTCACTGGGGGTGTACTTCTATCATCCAATGCATCCTGCTGTTGAGACAGCATGGAGGGTGGTCACCTACCTAGGGGTTTTTGCGGGCAGACCATGCATCTACTACAGGTATGGCGTGCAAAAGGTGCACCTTTTTTAAGAAGACAACAGTTATTTATAAAGTGTGGCGGATGCGGAAATGCATGGGGAATTATGTTGCATAGGTGAACTAACCCTTTAAGTGAAAAGGAAACTACAGCTCCATCTGCTGGCTGAAAAAACCCTACATAATATTTGTTTGCAATATTTCATATTTACTAACTAAAGAAAGTATTTTTTTTTACATGTTCTTTATCTTTACCCTAAAAAATTAAGAAGGGAATTATGTACTGAATTGCTATACCTACATTTTTTCAATGGAGCAAAAGATTGGTGGGGGTTGGAAGGACCAATCCTTTCATATCTTCACTTATGCCAAGTCACACATGTTCTCCTTCAGCACTTAAACCAATTCTTCTGGTGCCATGTGGCAACTCCAAGGAGGTATGAGTTGAGATAGCTGCTAGTTATTTTAGACCTGGCCTGGTCTCAGAAGCCAGTAATTGTTGTATATTAAAACGATGTTAAAGTGACATTAAACCCTCAGATTTTTTAACATAAACCAATACTGTAATGTGCGCCTTACTGTAATCCATGGTTGTTTCCCTTCTCTTTGCTGCTTTTCATTTTAAATCCTCATGTCTTCTCATGGTGAGAACTTCCCTTTTCAGCTCAGGGCCTCTCCCTGTAGTGCTGGCTCAGGTTACAAGCCTATACACAGACACCATGTATCTATTCCTCAGACAAGGCAGTCTGCTGCAAAACAGAAGTTCTGCAGAGCATGAGAACAGATACAGATTTAAAAGGAAGAGCAGCAAAGAGAAGGGAAACTACAATGGATTACAGTAAGGCACACATTACAGTATTGTTTCATGTAAAAAAATCTGAGGGTTTAATCTCACTTTAAGCACTAGGGCCTTTATTCATTGCTGGTGCCAGGCACGATAGCACATTGTGTATTTAATGGGTGGGAATCCTTTCTATGGATGAAATAAAAATAATATCTACATAAGAATTATGTGGGGGAAGGGAGGGCATAATCTATTTTTTGGAGTCATTGCCTACTTTTGCCTGCCCATGAGACCAGCTCTACCTCTAATTACCCCAGAGATGCTCTAAGGCTACAAAACAGCTGATCATTGACAATATACAACACTACAACCTTTTCCAGCTAAGTATTGATCCCAAGGGGTTTCTCACTTCTTTCCTGAAAATTAAAAAAAACAATAAAACAGAGACACAAACATTTATTCTAAATGAATAAATACTTTTGTCCTGCAATTGGCCCAGTAAGTTCTGTGATTTTAGACTTGCAGTGAATCCATGGTACCAGCTTCATGAATGTTTCTATTGTGGATGGTGGAAAGCATTGTAATCAGGAGTTGTTTTGGACCAAGGAGTCACGTAACATTGAATGGTATACCTTTCCTGTTATTCGCTTCACTTAAATCAGTAGAGAGCCTGAAAATGCAAAATGTGTTTTTTATATAGAAACTTCAAAGTATGATGATTTGCCTTCATTTAATCTTGCTTTAATCTTGTTGTAAAACACAGTTTACATGTGGTCTGAAAAAAGATCACATTTCCTAATGCTCTGAGATACTTTTTATGTTAAATCATTAAAAGTCAGAAGTCGTAGAATGGGATTAAGATTGCAGGAAAGGGTTTCAGGAAATGCACTCCATAATTCTTCACTTTGGATGAGAAAATGAAAGGTAAGATCACGCTTATTAGTGGTGTTTGTTCTCTAGCAGATGTCATTAGCATGATTAGAGGAAAGGATATCCTAGCACTGTTAAAAAAAATGTATGTTACTTTTTATAGATTAACACATTATTGTATATTATACTAGGTTATATCAATTATACAAACCATTTGTTATTCTTCAATATTTCTGATATTCTTTTTTATTATGCATTATTGTGTTTTTTATTATGTTTTTTATTATGCATTATTATTTATTTTATTATGCATGAATACATTTATTATGCATTATTATTTATTTTGTTTTTTATTATGCATTATTGTGTTAATGATGTATTTGTGTAAGGTCTGTTATACATTGCCCAGTCTTCACAACCGTTGTTAGTATTTTGAAGACCAGTTGTGACAATATGGTAGTGAATAAACACTTAGGGGTCTATTCACTATGCCTTTTTAAAAGTAAATAGAAAACAATTGTGCGGAGCTAGCAGTGACAGCTAGCTCCGCCCAATAGTTTCCTATTGTCCGGGGGCTCTGCTGCTGTAAAAGAAAAAAGAAAAAAAACTCTCCAGGGCGCTCTGGGAGCCTCCTGCTCCCGGCCGCCCAGGAGAGAAACACTGCTGTGTCTTTCTTTTTCTTTATTCTGACACGAGCGATGTCAGAATATCAGCTTCGGCTTTCTGCACGGCTCATCCGAGCCGATGCATATGCGATCGGCTCGACTGAGCTGCTCGGCCATGATCGGGAGCTGTATGGGCTATTGTGAATAGCCCGTACAGCACCCCTTCGGTTCTACTGAACCGAAGGGGTCCTGGGGCCGAAGCTAGCCGAAGGATCGGCCGAAGCTACGGCCAGATCCTTCGGCAGCTTCGTGAATAGACCCCTTAAAGTACTTGCTATGCACATTTTTGACAATCAAGCAGTGACTGTTGCTTCTTGAATGGTCCATTCACAAATATGCACAGAATATTTATAGACAGACATGTTTGGTAGAAAAGGCTTAATTGTGCAAGATCTGAAAGAAAACAGACTATGCCTTTGGGATTCGGGTCTAAAAGTCAATTCGTTTCGGCATCTGAAATTGTCAATAATTAAGTTAAGAACGATAATTATTAGGGATGCACCGATACCGATACTAGTATCGATATCGGTGCCGATTCCGAGTATTTGGGCAAGTACTCGTACTCGGCCAAATGCTCCGATGCCTAGCACAAGTACTTCCGGTATCAGGAAGCTGGGCAGCGCGTCATTACACGCTGCCCGGTTTCGCGATTGACCGGAAGCTGGCCTCGTGAGGTAAGGTTACCTTACCTTAGTATGTGTAGCCTGTCATCCCCCGGGGCCTCTCCAGCGAGAATGCGGCCTTCGTCCGGTACCCAGCCCGAGCCGTCCAATCAGGAAGCCGGGCGCCGTCTAATGACGCGGCGCCCTGCTTTCTGATTGGCCGGGAAGCTGGCTTCATGCTCTCATGACAAGAGAGCATGGAGCCGGCCTCCCAGCCAATCAGAAAGCAGAGCGTTGTGTCATTAGACGGCGCCCGGCTTCCTGATTGGCCGGCTAGACAGCTCCGGCTCGGTACCGTACGAAGGCCGCGTTCTCGCTGGAGAGGCCCCAGGGGATGACAGGCTGCACATACTAAGGTAAGAGGGGACTTTTTTGTTCATCGGGAAGCCGGGTGGCGACTCTTTACACGCTGCCCGGCTTCCCGGCTAATCAGGAAGCCAGGTGGCGAGTCATTACACGCCACCTGGCTTCCTGAATGGGACTTCCGTTACTCCATAATTGGTATCGGCGAGTACCGAAAAAAAATTATCGATACTCATACTCTGTACCAAAATACCGGTATTTGTGCATCCCTAATAATTATGTTGCAGAAAAGTGACATTAAATGTTTACCTCATTTGTTTTTAAGGTTTGACAGAATTGTTTTTTAAAAAGAGCGTGCGGTTCCCTCTGGCAATTGATACCAGACCCTTTATGTCTTGTAGGAATTTTAGGGGGGACCCCAATGCCACAAAAAAGTGTGGGGTCTCCCCTAAAATTGCTTTCCAGACCCTTAACTCGAGGGGGTGGACGAGGGTGCGCCCCCTCTCCTGCACCATACCAGGCCACATGCCCTCAATATGGGGAGGGTGCTTTGCCAGAGGGGACCCCTGCTGGCAAAGCACCCTCCCCATGTCAAGGGTATGTGGCCTGGTATGGTGCAGGGGGGAGTGCCTGCCTGCTCTGCCAGGCTGTGGATTAAGGGTCTGGTAAGGGAATCCTGTTTGTGTGGACTGCCAACAATTAAAAACTTTTCTGCATTCTGTAACAGCTCTCTGCCACTTTGTTGACATTCGGGATGCTTCCAAATGTCAACAAAGAGAACTGTCACAGAATAACACACAGCTCTCCGCTACTTTGTTCCATTCTGAACGACATTCTGAAAACATTTTGGATGCATCCGAATTTCGTTATCAAAAACATTCAGATTCGTTTGGATTAATTATTTCTGTCATTCAAAAATTCAGATGCTTCTAAATGTCTGAATATGCGGAAATTCGTACGGATGTCAATTTGGAATGAAACAAATCGCACATGTCTACTATATGGCAGGTCCTACCACTATATGACTGATATGAATGAACCAGTTGTAAACATGCACACTCATATTTGATGAGCATGCATGTTTATGTATGGTGGAACTCTGGAAATTGCCTTATCTCAGGAGAACAAAGGACTAATCATTTAAACCCAGCCAGTCAGTTGTTCCCCTGAGAATAATAGCCAGGAGGTGTTTGCAAAAGCTACAGGTAACTTTGGAATATCTTCTGGTCTACTCTGACCATATCTGGCCTGTCAGCAATCATCTTGAGTCTATGGCCACTTAAGGAAATGTAATCATTTACAGGTAAAGAAGCTCAGATGTTATATCCTTAGTAAGCACTAGGGTTGATTTACTAAAGGTGTATGGTATGCTCACTTTGCAAGGGTATTTTTCTTAGCTTTGTGAATTCAGTGAGTCTCTGCTGACTTCTTTCATGCAATCATGTGTAGGCAAAAACCCTGTTTTTTTAAATTTACCTGGATATAATTGGGTATTCTTTCCATAGTGAATCTTAAGCACATTCACTAAGCTAAGTGAAAATTCCTTTTCAGATTGAACATTCTCTCCACCTTTAGTAAATCAACCCTATTGTCCTAAACAAGCCTTTATCAACCAGGGTGCCAAGCCACCCTGGGGTGCTGAATGGCTTTGCCAGGGGTGCCTTCACATTTTTGCATGGAGAGTCAAGCTCTCCATGGTGCAGGCAGGTCGACCACCAGCACCATGAAAACTCATGATGCTACTCCAGGGTGGGCATCCAGGATTACCCCCTGAATTCAGAAGAGGATGGAAAATCCGACCTGCTCTGCCTCCCACCCTCTGCCATGCTGTTGCAGCCGTTCTATATTGAAAATTGTAAGGAAGGACTCTGATATGAAGGAGGGAATGAGGCGGGGGGAGGGTTTCCTGATGTGAAAGGGGCCTTCTAATGTGAAGGGGTGCTCCCAATGTAAAGGTGGATTTGATGTGAAAGGTGGAGACTCTGATGTAAAGGAGGGCTCCTGATGTGAAGGAAGCTTCTGATGTGGAGGGGGGTTCTAATGTGAAAGGAGGAGACTCTGATGTGAAAGGAGGAGACTCTGATGGGAATAGGGGAACTGAAGTGAAGTAAAGAGAGGAACCCCACTTTTCTTTAGTTTTGTTTTTTTTTGCATTGGGTCCCAACCTAGAGATGGGAAGGGCTGGGGAAAAAATGGAAAAATTGGGGAAAGAAACAGGTTTTTTTCCCCGTTTTTTTCCAAAGCCGTTTTTGTTTTCTTTATGGAAAAATTTAAATTAAAAAAAGGAGTGTGGAATATGTTCTTTTACAATGATAAATAATATATCTTTGACATGGTATTTAAACTATAGAACATGAAGACCTTAATGAAATATTTCTGAGACTTTATGTACAGTCTTAAATTATTGCACATTCTCTCAGCTGAAGGCAAGCACATCCTGGAATACAATTCCAGTAACACTGTACTTCTCAATGCACTTCTCAAACTCAAACATAAATATGCATTTCTGCCACTAGGGGCACTGCAGAGGAAAGGCGCCAGTTTAGTTAGCTTGTGGGCTCTATCTTGTACTTCCTACAGCTGGGTCATTGTTGGTATGATAGTAGATTAGAATAGTTTATGTCCTCTCAGGGCTTAATTGACAGGTAAGAGGGAACATTTGTCTGACAAATTAGTGTATCTTTATAACCTTTAAATGATTCCTAATAATGTTCTACACCATCACAGTATAATGTTTACCTATAGTCTGGTCAGTAAATAGGTTTTTCTTTCCTCCTCTCAGTAAAATGGTGAGACCAACTTCTAGAGTTTGGAAACATTTCCACAGTGCGACTTCTGCTGAGAGCAAAGCTGCAATTTGCAAATATGCTCTTGCTTGTTTTTTTGCTTTTGAGGGAAAGGGGGTGGTTACCTGTTCTCATGTATAATTGAAATGTTATTAACATATACAATCCTTTTTATTCCATTTGTAATAAAAAAATACAATTTTAAAAAGCAAGGTTAGTTTATGTACTGAATAAGCTGTACTTTTATTTCAAGTATGATACTTGTATACACACTGCATTTCACGTTCCTAGTGTAACCAAATTACTTTCAATTTGTAAAAATACTCCACTCTGAATTTTTAATTTTTTTTCCCCCGAAAATTCCTGTTTTTTCCGGGGGGAAAAACAGGGGAAAAAACGTTTTTCCCTCATGGCTTCAAAATTTCCGGAAATTTTACATCTCTAGTCCTACACTAAAATCCATCTCAGATCCCCTTTTTTTTAACTTATTTAAATTTTTTACATTTTAGACTGGGGTGCCTCAAGAATGTACATATTTTAAAGGGTGCCATGACTGAAAAAAGGTTAAGAAATGCTCTCGTACACACAGCTAACATACTGCCCATAGAAACAAACAGCTTAATAATAATAATAACTAATATTATTATTATTACTATACAAGATTTACACTATAAGGAAGGCATTAGAATTACAATAAAATTCAAGACAAGATGGTAAGTTCTTAACGTCTTTAGTAAAATAATCTCAATAGGCTGTTCACTTTGCCAGGGAATTTTCACATTGCAAGGACAGCAGATCTTTTCATTCACTAAGCTAAGGGAACCTTTCCTTGCAAAGTGCAAATTACCTTGCAAAGTGAACAGCCTATTTGCGTTTAGTAAATCAACCCCCTAAACTTAAGTATTATGCAGTTATGAGATTACATATTTGTAAGTGATATTATTACCTTTAAGTTTAACATACTATGTATTTTAGGTTTAATAGTGCGGTAATCAGATGTCCTGCCCAGATTTAATATTGTCATGAAAATAGGCATGGTTATATTGGCTGTTGAATCCCTCTCCACCTATAGAAACCACCATCGGGGGCAATTGTGGATCCTCAGGTGTCATCGGGATTGGTTCTAGGCCCACAAGGTCAGGTTGTGGCTATTTGGTGGTTTAGCATTGCAGGGGCAGAGGACAGTGACACTGAGCCAGAATTATTATAAATAGTTAGGGGTTAGTTGGTACCAGAAAGAGACAGATGCATAGTTAAGGAATATTGCTAGACATTATTGCTAGGGATATCCAGAGATATTCCTCTGAACCTAGAGTGGAGAACATTCATGTAGTCAGTGATAAAATCAAAGTCAGGGCAGGCAGATTAAAAGTGAAGTCAGGGCAAGCAGAGTCCGGAACAAAAGTCAATATGAGAAACAGCTAACTGTCACTCCCCTGAGCCAAGCAAACTCTACAATGGGCAGCTTGAGAACTGGGCACATTACTATTAAAAATGGAGTTCAGCCAACTGAGACATGTGCTGACATCCACTAATGGGTAGGTGTAATCAACTGGTGTGCAAGATGCCTAAGGGCAAAAGGGGCAACATGATACAGGTGCGTGGACTCTGAGAAGGAGCCTGTAGTGCAGGAGGACTAAGCACGGGAAATGAAGATAAGGAATGAAATCTGAGCACATGATGCCAAAGGAGCAGTGTGAGCAGGTTCGGACAGTGAGATTCACAGCTCATAATTCAATGCACAGCATGATCCATGTAGCTAGCTGTGCTACAGGACCATTAGCTGCTAGCTAAATGCATGTACAGCAGGTGACTTCCTGACAACTGCATGGAATTTACATTTGAAACAATGAACGATGACTTTTGATGAATACATCAAAACATTTTTCAACCTCTCAACTCTGGATGCTGAGCAAAGTGAGAAAAAAAGGTGGCAACGGCCTACAAAATAGGCAGATTTTTTGCAGAATTATCCAAATATCAAGGCTTTAAACAGGCAGAACTTGGCAAAACATGGATTGTCATCTGTTCAAATGTGGTCAATCTTACTTGTATTTCAAAAGTGTGTTTGATGTGTTTGTCTTTTTGCATTTAATGGCTGGGAAGTAGGCAAAATACATGTTCTTTTATAGGACTGTAGAAATATGTTGCTTTTAATTGTAACTTGTTGCCATTAGGGTTTAATAAACATCAGTGGAGCCTACAGACAAAAACCTTTTCTGCCCTCTTTACCGGGCAGGCTTCTCTTAAGGGGAAACTAGAATATATTTCCAGTGAGCAGATATTTTAGGTTAGTATTTCAGTGCTTACCTTAAACCAAATTTTTGGATATAACTTTCAATTTTTTTGCTTCTTCATGTTTTTGTTAGTTTATTAAATATAGAGATTTGTGGATTTTCCACTAGAGGGAGAACTATATGTGACTCAATCTCATTTAAGCTTTGAAGCTAAACACAGAGAATTTTGCATACTGCTATTGTAGCCTGCTTCTGAAAATACTAGTTGCCTTGATGTCTGTGGATTGAATACTTGTGCATGAAATCTACAGCTGAGTGATACACAAATAAGACACATTTTTGTTCATAGTTAGGGTACTTGAATGCACTTTTAAAATGTAAAGAACTATACCCATAGTTCTAAAATAACAACAACAACGGCACCTTTAGAAATGTTTAAATGTTTAGTAATGACAATTTACAAATACTTCTAGATAATTGCAGGATTTTTTTTTTCTGCATACCTTATTTTTTTTTCTTCTTGATAGTGGCCATTTTAACTAAGGGCAGATTATTATATCTCCCTTTACTTCCTGGAGCTCTAACACATGTGACTAGGACATGTGACCATGCACATCATCTCAGAGGAGGAAAATGCCTTTCCCGGATATCTCATGAGATTACAGATAAGATTTCCCAGCAATGCACTGCAACGCTTAGGCACATTACATCATTTGTACCAAAGTGGACCAGCATGTGGAAAAAAAGAAATTGTAACTAAAACCAGCATCTGGTGTGCAGTGCCGTGGCACAGTGCCGAAGCACTGATCCCAGCACATCGCTCTTTTTTTTTTTTACAACTTTATTAAATGTCACAAGTGACATTTCATTCAACTCTACAAGCACAGCAGTGTGTGAGGCAGTTGTACGGTGTTGCATTTCTCTGCGCTTTTTTTCAGTGCACACCATTGCATTCCCATCGTAACGATGTGGTGTGAATTGATCCCGTCCGTAACAAGGCAAATTGCCTTGCATTGGAGCTCATCTGGTGTGAATGGGCCCTTAATATGAACAAATGCTGGCATCTGACCATCGGTCCTTAGCCAAAGGAGCTCAGGGAAAAGACATTTAGACAGAGCCAGCCAATCAATTTCAGTGCCTGAACAATACTTTATCAAATGCCTTCAGTTAAGTTCATGTGACTAAATTACAGAATTTGTTCATATTACTAGCACTAAGAATTCAACAGTTCCTAGAAAAATATATGTCTGTGAAGGTTCTCATTCATCTAGGTCATGGTAAATCTGTAAGAAATAAGTAAAGGCAAAACAGCAGCTACACCAGCGTATGGCACAGCATAGAAGAGCCGAACCCTCTAGTCAGGATTCAGCGGTATACCTACATCTAAAGGAAAAAGGTCACTCCTTTGAAGACAGCCAAGTACGCATCCTAGACAGGGAGGAGGACTGCTTTAAAAGAGGTGTGAAAGAGGCCATTTATGTAAAAATGGATAAGCCAAGCTTAGTAATAGGAAATATAGGAATTAGTGATCTGTTTGATCTGAAACCTGATAATTTGGACCTAAATCAATCGGTTCATCCCTATCTAACAATTTGCATTAAAAACTGAGGTTTTAGTTGCAACATGTTAGACAGTGTAATTTGTTTTTTTTTCTGACTAGTTAGTGTGTTGGGAAAGTTTTGCTTTTTCTTTTTTTTGCAAAAAGCCCTTTCAATGAGCACCTTACTGTTAAAGGCAAGTTATAAATTGGCTGGAGTGGCTGCCATTTTTGTTTCAGTTTGCTGGTTTTGGCACATTGACACGTTGCAGGTCTTCAGCTGCGGTTGTGATGTGCTGGGCCTCTGATGTGTCCCTGCACCTTTAAGGAGCAATGGCCTACCTCCAGGCATGCTTGCAATCAATTTATCCATTGTTCTATATGTTCCAAGATGGAGACTCTCATAGACTAGAGTAACCTTTCTCAAACAGGGTGTTGTGGCACCCTGGGGTGTCTTCTGGCTCCTTCAGGGGTGCCTCAAAATTGTTGCACAGCATCATGCCTTTGCATGGTGCACCAACGTGAAGGGTGATCCTGTTGTGAAGAGGGAACTCTGATGTAAAAGGGGGACACTGATGTGAAACGGGGCTCCTGATGTGAAGGGGGGCTTCTGATATGATGAGGGCTCCTGGTGTGAAGAGGGCTCTCAATGTACAGAGGGGCTCTGATCTGAAAGTGGGGAACTCTAATGTGAAAGGGGGCTCCTGATGTGAAAGGGGGATTCTGATATGATGAGGGCCCTGGGTGTGAAGAGGGCTCTTGATGTAAAGAGGGGCTCTTATCTGAAAGGAGGGAGCTCTGATGTGAAATGGGGCTCCTAATGTGAAGGGGGGCTTCTGATGTGGTGAGGGCTTTTAATGTAATGAGGGCTCCTAATGTAAAGAGAGCTATTGATGTGAAGAGGGCTCTTGATGTAAACGGGGGGGATTTTGATGTGGAGGTGGGGCTCTGATGTGAAAAGAGGGAGCTCCAGTGTGTGAAAGAAGGGACTCGTAATATAAAAGGAGGCTCGATGTAAACGGGAGTTCTGACGTGAAAGGAGAAATTCTGATGTGAAAGGGGAGGACTTTTGGTTTTTGCATTGAGTCTCCCCCTGAAATCTATAGCACACCCATATGTGGGCAAATGTTCTGGTATGGATTTTGGAGGGCCACATGTCATTTTTTTTTTTACATTTTTACATTTTAGATCAGGTGCCCTGATATTTTGCACACTTTTAAAGGGTGCTGTGACTGTGAAAATGTTGAGAAACACTTGACTAGAGTTAGAGACCACATTTCACAAAGAGCCCTTGACAAGTCTGTGTGGTTTCCACATACATTTGCAAATGTGTGTGTGTTTTAATGGGTATCTGGTAAGTGTGGTGGGATTTTTTTTTTTTTTGTATTGTGTTTGGTCTGGGACAACTTTCCATGTGCACATTATTACTAGTTATAAATTGACTGGAGCGGTTGCTGTTATTGTTTCAAATTTCTGGATTTGGCGTCTGGACACTCTGGAAGTCTATAGCCGTCTTTATGTTGTGCTGGACTTCCTCTGTGTCCCGGCGTCTTTAGGGAGGAATTGGCTACCCCTAGGCATGCCCACCCTTGCTATAAATTAACCAGAGCAGTTTTCAGTTTTGTATCAGTTGACCATAATAGGAAGTTTGTACTGAAAGGAATATGTAGGTGACCATAACCAGTTACTCCTTCTAAAAAATCTAGTTGGTTTGCTTTAAACGGTCACACTTTTACCCAAATAAAAACCATACAGGACAAAATTTTTTAGGGCTTTTTAGGGCTTAGGGCTATTTTAGGGCTTATCTGTAGTTACTGCTATATGTATCAAGCCATTCCAGCATTCAGTATCTTCCTTGCTACTTCTATCCTTTTAATTATAGAACACAAGTTCACATCAGGGCTGCTGTAAAACAATAAGAAGGCAACCCTGGTGGAAGGGATTAGACCTATCGGCTCATTATGATATATATATACAGAGCATATTTATCAAATCTCAGTTTCACCCTGATTTGCCACACATGAGGAATGCCCTGTTGATGAATGACAAAACGTTGGTGGATGTTAGATATATAGTACCATTATTTTTTACTTATTTAACATTAAAAAAAAATTGTTTAAAGCATGATGACCAATTTTATTACTTATAATTTTAAGTTGTTGTAGTATTAGTCTTGCCTATTTCTATGCTCATTATTAACATCCTCCTTCTGCCTGTCACGGTAATTATATTTGCAGTAAATAATGATCCAATGCACGGCATCAGAATCCGTTAAGGTGATGCATAATTTGCGCTTGCAGAAACGTCCTATCTCATCTCAGTTTTAATGATCCCGTAGTCCCAATCACAATGAACTCGGCGTGAGGAATAACCCACAGGCATCAGCACATCGCACGTCTGTGTTGCAGATCATTTCTGCTACGTCTGTGAATGAAAGTGGCAGTGGTTCCACTCATGCGCGCCATGGAGGTTTCAAGGGCAACGCGACGAATGTTCACCTCTTTTAGCCACTGATTGAAATGGGGGTGGGGGGGATTTGTACAGGGTCCCCTGCCGCCCAAGGCAGCATTATCACAGTCCATATCCCAGACTTCTGCATTGTCAGCCACCCGCCCCCCTCTCTCGCTTTCTCTGTATTTCCATTTCTCCTTCCTTAGCATCTGTTTGCTAAAGAAGAAAAAAAAAAACAGGTAAAATAAAAGATCCATGTAAAATTCAATTTCCTCTGAATCTCTTTCAGAGACGAGGCTGGAGATTGAGTAGATAACCCCTGCAGTAATTGCCTGAACCCCTCCTGTTTGTTGAAAAGGTGAGATCCATTTTTCAATTACCTATCTGCTGTGACAGTGTCAGGCAAGCGAGCTTAGAGGAAGAGGAGAAAGGGAAGGGAGGAAGAGAGAGAGAGAGGCAGCCAACAAGAGCTTTTGTGTCAATCCCTGGAAAACGGGAGGCAGGATAGATGCGGTCACAGCTCCTACCATCAATATCCTCTAATATAAATGTCAGTGATGCCATTTTACCCACAGCCATTTCCCACACTGCTGATTACATTATCGTATAATAGAGGGGAGCCGGTCTCGCTTCTTTTCTCTCTTAACCCTCCTTGCGGTAATGTGTCAATAGCCTGCCTCCATGAAGCAAGTCAATTTTCTGCAGGCTTGGCAGTGGTATAAATCTGCCGGCTATCTGGAGAGTCAGGGATATTTATATACACTGCCTGTGTGTCCTCAGCAGAATTGAATGATTTTCAGCCCAGACTCAATAAGGGGAGAATTTAAAGCAGTCCCAAAGCTTGGCTCCCAGTAACAGCCTTACACGTCCATTTTCTTTACCTTAACAGAAAAAAGGAGAATTATATCTGGATTTATATGACAAGTGTGGCTACCAAATGGTGTAAGATAAGTATGAAGAAAAAATAGTGCAATTCAATGTTTTGTTCTTGTTCCCGAAGCCTTGGGAGATGTGCCAAAGCTGCTATGATATGGCTCATTTCTGAGACTTGTGTAGGCCGGGCTTCAATAGAAATCGATGCGCTCTCACTTTTGCTTCAAACAAAAGCTTGCAGGTTTAAGTGACGCTAAACTCAGGGGTTAAATCTTTAAAATGCATTCAAGTACCCTAACTATTAACAAAATGTATCTTTTTTATGTATCACTCGGCTGCAGATCCTCAAATCATCTCTTGGTGGACACTGTCCTTCCTTCCAGAGGGTGGCTACTTTGGTCCCCCATGGCCCCTGTGTGTGTTGTAAAGTAGGGGGAACACAAATAAGATACATTTTTGTTAATAGTTCAAGTGGACCTTTACCCCCTTTTACTAAAACTCACAGCAGCATGCAGCTCTGTATGCGGATTTAAAATCATCTTACATTCATTACTTAAACAAATTTGTTTTTTATTTACTTACAAATAGAGTTCATCTACTTCCTGGCCCAGTTTTGGCACAAATGATGTAAGTGTCAAAATGTTGCATCCTGGGAAGTTTACATCAGCAGAGCATTGCTGGGGAATCTCATCTGTAATCTCATGAGATCTCAGGGAAAGGCATTTTCCTCCCCTGAGATGATGTGCATAGTCACACGTCCTAGTCACATGTCTTGTCACAGGTGCCAGAGTTCCAGGAAGTGAGTGGAGAGCTAGTAATCTGCTCTTATTAAACATGGCCACTGTCAGAAGACTGGGAAAGAAAAGAGAAATAAGGTATGCAATTAATACAAAGCCGGAAACTATCTAGACGTATCTGTTTGTAGATTGTCATTACTAAACATTTCTAATGGTGTGTTTGTTGTTATTTTAAAGATATGGGTAAAGGTCCGCTTTAAGGTACTTAAATGCATTTTACTGGTTCCCCAGCACTGCAGTCCCCAGTGAAGTAGTACTGACTGCTCTGGCTATATAGTTTAGCCTATGCTAGGAGCCTACATGGGGAATAAAGCATCGGGAGGCTGTTTTAAGGGCTGAGACAATTGTCTTGTGACAGATTGTGGGGTGGCTCAAGACATGTGAGATCATTGGTTACTTCTGAACTGATATTCAAACTTCCTCAAATATTGGTACAGCCCACGGAATGGCTGCCTCTGTTGTTCATAGGTGACATATTCATTGTACAGCCCTATGTACATTACATTTCTCAGTTCTAGGGCATTACCTACCCTTTTCCCTTTTCTGACCATTTCTTCCACATGCAGTTGGCCTTGTAGGTGTGAGATTGTGTGTTTAGTTTCAGCACTGAATGTACTCCCAGGTTAGTTTAGGGGGTTAGAATAGAGACTAGGTTAAAATTACAATTTAATATAGGGTTAGAGTTAACATTTCAGCTGCAATTGCTGTGTTCTAGAGGAGCTTGTAATCACTCTGTCACCTGTAAAAAGTATTCTACAAAATGGCGTGTGCTGAAGCCTGGACCCCTAATGTGCGCTGCCGTTTCTACCGCCTAGCTCCACTTTACTACAGTGACTTATTGAATATGACTATTAAAATGTTATTAACAAGTTAAAGCTTATTTGAGATTTTTAATGATGAATTCTACTGCTATTTACATATACTTTATGCGTTACCAGCCCTTTTAAAAAGTTTTACAGTTTGTTTTCTCATAAAAGAAGTCAAGTCCTGAGTGGAAAGCCTGTCCCCTGCCTGAATGCTGCAGAGAAAGACCTCCTTGCTCTCAGTGGAAGCAGTGGTCTCTCTGCAGAGGTCCAGAATACTCCCTGTTGAGTCAGATTCCTAGAACCCATAAACCTGTGGCTTCTCCTCAACCCTCTGCCAGTCAAGACGGTTTAAACTTCTGATTAGCTAAATTCATTTCTTGGTAAGCTAGCGTCACTAGTGGTTTGTATCTTTTATTTATACCATTTACACTCTGACAGATGGACACCATCAGCCAAATTGCACACTAGTACAATAATAAAATGCACACCATACCCATAAACTCGCTAACAATAGGAAATGCTTTATTTTTGTGTCTGGAGTTACGAATCATCTTTTGAAGACATTTGTGTGAACTGTGGAATCAATGTTACACTATCCTTTAGTCCACAGGGGCAAAAAATAAGTTGTTTGCTATTCTTGGACCCCAATGGACTGAGAAAGTCCCTCATTTTCCCACTTTTATCATTGTGTTCTTAAGTGGGCCCTTATTCCTTCATGTCCATGTGGTAAATGCCCTTTTTGCTCCTCAAAGTGACCTTGTTCCTGTACCATTTACTGTACAGTGTCCGTAGCAGGAGGTATTTGAGTGGCCATGGCACGTGGTCAGTCCCTCCATTGGAGTCCAACTCTTTAGGTTTGCCTTACACAAAAAAGTCCTCACTTTCCTGCTTCTTTGTTTTTCTTGCGACACTCATACCCAGAAAGTGACAATTTCTCAGAGATTTAGGGACAAGCAAAAAGACAATTGCATCAAAATGTTTAAAATATGTAACAATCCCACCTTTATTGCAAAGAATAGTGGGAATATTCTGGTGCTGCTTCTTTCTGTTCTGCTAGTTAACAGGAGGAAAAGATATCAGATAAAGGTGGACATGCCCTTTAAGTTAAACCCATACATGATAGAAAGAGTGACAGAGGCTCGCAAGGATACAGGCAGCACAGATACTGATTTATGACACCATCAAACGCTGCAGATAAAGGCAGCACAATCTGTCCTGAGTTAGGGTCCTATATACAGCAATGCTGCTGCAGAGGATTGCCAATTGATTTCAACAGCCAGTAATGTCAGGGTGAATAATTGACTAATGGGTGATTGTAAGAATGTTGCAGAAAAGATATATAAATATGGGGCTTATTGAAAGGGGATTTAAAAAGAAACATTCCTTTAATGATGGACTGATGATTCCCGTGTACTAATAAACATACAGATATTTTTTGTGTGTGTTTGTAGCCTGTAGTACTGGCATAGAAGCTGTGTTGTTTTCTGATCACACTCTTTTTCGTCCTTTTGATACAATAGAAGTTTTGATTGAATGGTAAGTACACAATAGGTAGGTTACATTGTGTTAATGAACATGATATAAAAGACCAATAATTTTGTTGCTTTTCTTTTATTATATAAAATATGTTAATAGACCTCCACTTGAGCCTCTAAAATTCTAATTACATTTTTTTCTTTGATTAAGTCAGGTGCAGACAAGTTTTCTTCAACTGATTTCACTCTGTTGTATCTAAACTAAATATTCAAGCATGCTATTTTTTATTTCCCTTCTCTATTATAGCACACTTTGTCTCTTATAGTGGACCTTTACCCCCATTCTCTAAAAATCACATCAGCATTCAGCTCTGCATCCTGAAATGAAATCATCTAACATTCATTAGTTAAACCAACATATTTTGCTTTTACTTACAAATACTGTTTTATACTTCCTGGTCCACGTGGGCATTAAGGATGTAATCTGTGCCCAAGCGATGCATCCTGGGAAGGTTGCATCAGCAGAGCATTGCTGGGAAATCTCATCTGTACTTTTATGAGATCTCAGGGAAAAGCATTTTTTCTCCCCTGAAATGATGTGCATGGTCACAAGTCCTAGTCATATGTGCCATAGTTCCAGGAAGTAAAGGCAGATATATAAATCTGCCCTTAGTAAAAATGGCCACTGTCAGAAGAGTGGGGAAGAAAAGAAAAATAAAGTATGCAAAAAATAAAAACCCGGCAGTTATCTAGAAGTATCTGTTTGTAGATTGTCATTACTAAACATTTCTAAAGGTATGTTTGTTGTCATTTCAACGATATGGGTAAAGTTCTTCTTTAACTACTGTACATGTTATTACTGTCCATGTGCAAATTGACAGTTGCTGAAACAACAGATTGTGGAGCTTAAAGTAGATCTAAACCCAAATGGTAAAATGTCATATAAGATAGAGCATTAAAATAATCCCTGATGATTCCGCCATAAAGGTCGTTGTTCAGGCATTTCCTGTTATAGGGTGACAACTATTTCTCAGCTGTGATGTCACCCTTTAACATTTGTTGGAGAATAACTGTGTGGACATACATGGTGCAGGCATGGTTCGCTGTAATACTATCAGGAAGTCAGTCTAGAGAAATAATGTGTAGCCAGCGATGGACTGTCAGCCTATAGACAGGAAATTGTTAAAAAAAAGGTCTGGTGGAGATCATCATCACTGAGATACAAAGAAGCATAAAAAAAGGTGAAAGCGGTATTTTATGGGGGAAAAAAATTACAATTACTAATGATACGCAGTGCTTTTGCAAAGTAAATGTTGTCCAGTTTGGGGTTACTTTTGTTACTTTTGTTTGTAATATGAACAAAAATCATACATGTCTGTGGCTTGTGATACTTTGCAGAGCTTTCATATAAAATCTATGCCTGGTTCAAAGCTAAGCATTAAACACAAAAAGCAATACATTCTTATGGGGCTCATTAACACTTGCACGTTCATACGCGCATACAACAATGCGGAAAAAAGGAAATGCGCAAATCTCTGGACGATTTCTGCGCATTCTGACTGCGTACCCGCAAACGTGCGTAAAATGATGCGTCTATTAAAAATTGTTCGTTTTTGTCCTTGCGTAGGAGCACGTGAAAAAACACACAGATTTCCAAACACGCAGGTGTGAATGGAGCCTAAGGGGAATTGAAGGAGTGGCTTGCAGATGCCAATCACTCTCCAATCAGTCATAGGTGAAAGGAAATAAAAAATCTGGTTACTATGGGTAAAACTTCTCCACATATACTTGATGCAGTTTTATTGACTGAGGATATGACGAGGACCAAACCCATCAAATAAAGGGATTGTGGACAATATAGAAGATTTATTATGGTTATGTACAAAGCCACCATGTTTTCATACATGAAGAGTTCCTACATCCCCCAGACTGATGCAATGGTGGTTACAGATTATATATATAGATCTATATACTGTATATATATATATATACTG
>NW_017307650.1:80005-149772 GCF_000935625.1 Nanorana parkeri
TAATAATAATAATCATTTATGTATCACTGGAAAATATTTCATGCAGTTAAACATTTGAAGTAATATACTATATACATATATCACTGTTCTTGTCAGCTCAGGGACCATCTCTTGGAGTCTCATTCCCTTTGTGGATTTGTTCATTTTAAAAGCGTCACAAAGATCAGAGCAGGAGGAGGGAGATTGCACAGTGGTAATTACCCCACCAGCATACAGCCATAATTCTTGTGTCAGTATTGGGTAGGTGGACACCCTACTATTTTTTGGTGGAACTTTAACTGATTGTTTAACAGGGGTGGGCGACAAGGAGACAAAACACTTTTAAGTTAAACTCCAGGCAAAATTAAAGTGGACCTTTACCCATATCTTCATAATAACAACAAAGGCACCTTTAGAAATGTTTAATAATGACAATCTACAAACACATACTTCTAGATAATTGTCGGCTTTGTATTCTTTGCATACCTTATTTCACTTTTCTTCCCCAGCCTTCTGACAGTGGCCATTTTACTAAGGGTAGGTTACTAGATCTTCCGACTTCATGGAACTCTGGCACATGTGACTAGATATGTGATTAGGACTCGTGACCATGCATATCATCTCAGGGGAGGAAAATGCCTTTCCCTGAGATCTTGTGAGATTACAGGTGAGGTTTCCCAGCAATAGACATGTGCGATTCGTTTCGTTCCGAATCGAAATTCGGACGAATTTTCGTAAATTCGGACATTCGGATGTATCCGAATTCCGAATTACAGACATAACGAATGCAAACGAATCCGAATTTCCATTTCCGAAATTCGGTAGCGTTCGCACGAACGTTCGTTTCGTTTTCTGTTCGTATTCGTTTCTTATTCGTTTCGTTCGTTGGAGCAAAGTGACATTAGAGAAGGAGAAAAATATTTTTTCCCCCTCAAATGTCACTTTTGCTGCAAACGAACGAAACGAATAAGAAACGAATAAGAAACGAATAAGAACAGAAAACGAAACGAACGTTCGTGCGAACGCTACCGAATTTCGTCCAAATCCGAATTCCGAATCCGAATTGACTATCACACCCGAATCCCGAAAAACGAAATAACACAAATCCGAATTTAAAACGAAACAAATTTTTTGGCAGTGCACATGTCTACCCAGCAATGCACTGCTGATGTAACCTTCCCAGGAGGCAATGCTTGGGCACATTACATAATTTGTGCCAAAATGGACCAGCAAGTGGAAAAAAGAAATTGTAAGTAAAATAAAAATGTTTGTTTAGCTAATGAATGTAAGATGATTTAAAATCATCTTACATGCTGCTGTGATTTTTAGTCAAAAGGGGTAAAGGTCCACTTTAAAAGTTAAAGCTTAACTCAAGGCAAACTGCTAAATACGTGGTGGAAATGGGTGAAATGCTTATACATTTATTAGGATTTGTTACTGGGTTTAGCCAGTCTTGTGATCCAGGCGCCCCTACCAAACAGCAATTGTGTCGCTTTTCTCTGTTGGAGATAAAGTGTGTGTAAAGCCAAAAGTTTTTTTTTTAAGTGTGGGTAAAATGTGAGGGCTTAGGAAGGGTTAGAGCCTCTGTTAATATTTTATTGCTATCAGTATCTGTGCTTGTGAGAGTCATTATCTCTATATGTCTTGGGGACCAATGTCTTCAGTACAAAAAATAATGGGAAAACCAACATTTTGTCAAGAGACCTCATAGTCCTCATAGTCTGCACTGGATGCACTGCAGTGGTGTGCCGAGTACTGGAATGCTCTCTGTATTCTCTGCATTCCAGCACACTGCACTGAAAGAAGCCTCTGTATCCAATCGGATGCTGGCAGAGAGAGGTGGGTGCAGGCAGCTCTGTTCTATGAGGTGTCTTACTGGACACCTCACACCTCAGTCATTAGAACTGCTGCAGTCTTCCTCTGATATCCAGAAGATACTTTAATAGGACTATAAGAGCAAATTTGCATGACACTTACAGCCAGCCACTGACCATCAATGTTGGATGAGGAGTTTTACAGCCACTGACTGCTTAACAGGGAGATCTGCCGTATCACCGTATGACTAGGGATGAGCTCAGGTTCGGATTGAACCCGCTCATAACCCAGAAGTAAGTTCCTTCCGCTGCCGCCCAATCAGGTGCGGCTGAGGAATTCTCAGTTTGCAGCTGCACATAAGTAAAGGGACAGGATGCTGCAATGTCATTGATCTAATAAGGCCATGTAAGCCAAATAAATAAACAGAGCATGATATTTTGGAGAAGCTTTGCATTTCAACAGTTTGTTGAAAACTCCTGCATTTCATGATTGCACAGAAGCAAACCTAGAATGACCAATACACTGCATTGGACATGATGACTCACAGGACCATAGACCACCGAAGCAGAGGGGGAGTGAGGCTGCAGGGAACAGCCAGCCGGTTCTGAGTTTCGGGTGAATATATATCTTTTTTATTTCACACCCTAAACAAAAACAAGCAGTTAACCCTTGCAGCGTGGAGGGTAGCCCCACTGCAAGGGTTAAGATTATTTCTGCCCAGAATTCTTGTTAAATTACAAAATGACTTCTGTAGCAGTTATATTCATTTAAGCCAAAGTTTATATATACTTTATTCAACTGCCATGTATTCCTGACTTGACTCCTCCTTATCATATTTGTATAATTTATTTGTCATTAATATTCTAGTGTAGAAATGATGAATAAAACAAGCATTACATCTTCGATATTATCAGTAGAAACCTTTTTACTTTAGCTGCAGTTATGACCTACTGGGGGTCGAGTCATTTAATAGTTGTTTTAACTACCTCCCGGCCAGCCGCTGTGTATACACGGCCTGCCGGGAGCTTCTTGGATGTAACTGGGCGTGTATACACGTCCTGTTACAAAGTTGCCGGACAGCTCAGAGGTGACTACAGATTGAAGCCAGTGCAGTCTTTTCAGGTGCAATAAAGTCTAATTTTAGAGTCCTGTGGCTCTTCAGTGGGTTTCAGAAGTTGAACCACTACTCCACTAGTTGTAATATGGCCACAGTGAAGGGGGGTGCTACCAAGTAGAGCAGCTCCCTGTTTGTACCCTAGAAGCTAGGTCTATACGAGAGTTTGGGAAAACATGTTAAAATTTAATTCAAGAATTGATTTACTGTCTAAAAAGGGCCAACATGGCTTATATATACATTGGGGGGAATTTATCAAAATTGGAGCAGACAAAATCTGGAGCAGATGTGCATGGCAACCAATCAGCTTCTCCCTTTCATTTTTAAATCTTAACTGAACAAACTGAAGAGAGAAGCTGATTGGTTGTCATGCACAGCTGTTCCAGATTTTGTCTGCTCCAGTTTTGATAAATTCCCCCCATTGTGTTTAATTCCGTATACTGGTTTGCATAGCAGTAACACTAATTAACAAATAAACCATAAGCATGCTTCAAATATTTTTTCTGCTTTGATGAATGTGATACATTGGCCTACAGATCAGGTTATGCTTATACTGTGATTCTCCTATGAAGATGAAAGATGATATTGATTTCCTCATTTGTCAACAGTGAAGAAAGTAGTTTATGAAGTTGCTTGTCAACACCCCATCTTCTGAAAGGATATATTGACCTCTAAATACAGTAGCGGACAATGTTTCCTCCTGACCAGTAACCCTGAGCCTGTGCAAACACATTCATGGGCACATGAGTTATATATACAAAACAATGCTGATATATTTTTCAACAAATCAATAACGACATGAGACTTAAAAAACAAAAGAGAACGCAAAGAGAAAAATATATCTAACACTGTTTTATTAAAGGGGAAGAAATGTCTTTTGAGCTGAGCCTACCAAGACATGGTGCCTACCAAGAAAGTTGAAAGCAATGGAGCTTACGGTGGCAAGATGTAAACAGGTTTAAATCTCAGCATCTTATCATTGCTGTAACCTAACACACCAAATTATTCACAGCGTGAGTATCAATGTAATAAAACATTATTATCCTTAAAGCTAAACTCCATGCAAACAGCTAAATACCCAGATAAATACATACAGTGTATGGAAACTGCTTTACCAGCCAAAGGATTAGTATTTCTGTTCATTTATTCCTGCAATTTACACAGCACATCCCTTTCTGGCAAGACCGAAGACCTGATTTGACTTGCTGCAGTTAAGTAATACTTAAAGGTCATGTCCTTCCTCAGCCTGTTGCTGGTCAGTGAAAGCAAAAGCAGCAGACTAATGAGCTCATCTCTCTTTCACTCTGCTCTCGTATCCTATTAACATTCTTCTTCCTCTGCAACATACCTGGATAGATCCTTGTGCTGCTTCTTCTCCCCTCCCCCGGGCTCTGCTGTACAAGAGGCTAGTTCAAAGATACATACACTGCTTACATTTTTAAAAAAATGCATACAATGATGTATTAAATATTACACAGCTGCATTCTTAAAGCGTACCTTAAACCTCCTGTTATGGAAATTCACTTGGTTCAACGCACAAATCCATGTCGCATTAAGCTGCGCCAAACGCAAAGAATTTCCCCCGTTGTACTACGCTCTTTTATGCAAGGACTGGAAGTATCTCCTTCTTATAGAGTCATGTAGAGTCAGGAGACAGCTGTTGCTTGTTCGTTGATCCCATGCTAAGAGCCCTGAGCGCAGGTATGTTTATTGTTTATACCTGCCCAACAGGAAGTGATGTCAGACAGGAAGGGGTGTCTCAAACAGCGAGACAAGAAGTGATGGCAAACCAACAGATGATTTCAACAACCAGCAAACCAGGAAGTGGGGCAGACAGGAAGTGAACAGGAGTCAGCTAACAAATCACATGTAGTAACAATCAATGACCACCGGAGTGACTTTATCCAGGGTTGCTCAGTGAGCAATGCCACATAACGTTACTAGGATTCTCATGCGCGCTCATTCACAGGGACAACGTCATTATCTCAAGCGTGTTGATCAGGCACCCCAGAGAGAACAAACGCACGTTCCTTTCATATACTGCGTTCCAAACAAATGTATCCACGCAAGCCAATAAATCCATGCATTGCACGGGGGGCCCCAGCCGGCGTCCATACATTCGCCAAGAAGACACTGCTCCGCTGCGCATAAGAAATCTCCTCCAATGGATTAATCCCCCAGTGTCTATTTAAACCGAGACACTGAGAGACTAATGACAAAACATTACAATACACTAAAAACACATCCTAATAAAATTTCCACAACACTCCCCACCCACTTTAACTAATTGCCCTTCTACACCCCTGATTTATCATAATTCTATATTTAATCCCCCTCAATACCTTTATTCCTTGGGGCCCCTCCCGACACTTCTGGGATTCTCACCTATTACACTCGTCTGCACAGTGGTGCATGCACCGTGGACCATCCCAAAGTCACCTGGAATACTGACATCATGCATCTCCGGAGGTTTTGGACTAATCTATGGCACATCTACTGTTGCACATCATCAGAGACCAGCTGCTTCTTGCTGGCCCTTGCAGCCAACTCCCTGATGAAGTTCTGCGAAGCATGCCTGTCATCAGGGGCTAGCTGCAAGGACCTGGAAAAGACAGCTGGCCCCCTGATGACATAAGTAAAGATGATGGTAGTTTGTGACTCAGCATGTGGTGGCTAACTTGTAGATTTCAGCATGACAACACTGTATTCGCTGGATGTAATTTCAGGATAACCTAGCAAGCAAGCTAATTGGGAATTTCATGTGTGCCTTTTAAAGCTACTCGGCATTCAGCTTTAAATGAAAGTGCAAAAAAAATTCCTCCAGGCCAACCATATATATTACAAGGATTTTAGCTATGAATAGGTCTGCACAATTAAAAAGGTATTCTAGGACTATAAAACAGTTACAGGGTTATTCACAAAAGGTTGAAGAGTTTGGAGAAGGCAGGAGAAGTAAACACTCTAGCTCAACATGGCGGATTTGGAAAAGTTCTCCAATTCAGCTCACTTTCCAGTCCAGCTATGTTGTCCTAGATTGTTCACTTCTCCTGCCTTCTCCAAACTCTTCACCTTTTAGTGAATAACCCTGCAAATTTTATTGTCACATAGTAAAAGACACCAATAAAACTAGAAAATCCCCCATTATTAGTATTTCCGTAAACTTGTCTTAAACAGCAGTGCACCTTTGTCAGGGGAAGACTTTCCCCCTACCCAGGTAGGACCTGAGTCTTATAATGTATAATTGAAATAAGTGTTGGAATAAACATGTGCAAATAAATTATCAGTGCATGTTGTTATCAAAAATACACAACTTGTGAGTAATTGATTAATGTATGTGTTTGGCACAATCAAGTTCATGTAATGAAACAGTTACCCATACATGATATAAGTAAACCTATCAAAAATCTTTAGAACAGAAAAAGGTCAAAAAGCATATAAATCTGACCAATGACCATTTAAGACAACAACAGTATATAATAAACCAACTAAGCTGACACGAACCACCTCCGAACTCACCCACTTATTGGCCCCACTCTGGCCATCGGCAACTCAGGCAGTGCCAGTTGTAAATCGGATAGCTATTCATCACTGATGACCCCAGTACTCGGGCATCCAGACCTACCCATTTCACCACATGACAAGGAGGTCAGCTGTTTAATACGCTCAGGCAGCTTCCGGATACTCCACTTTCGGACAGGAGCAGCATAATAAACCAACTAAGCTGACACGAACCACCTCGGAACTCACCCACTTATTGGCCCCACTCTGGCCATCTGCAACTCAGACAGGGCCAGTTGTAAATCGGATAGCTATCCATCACTGATGACCCCAGTACTCGGGCATCCAGACCTACCCATTTCACCACATGACAAGGAGGTCAGCTGTTTAATATGATCAGGGAGCTTCCAGATACTCCACTTTCGGACAGGGGCAGCATTCCTACCCATTCGGGAAATTCAAACGTGCACTACCCCCCCCCCCACCATGACTTTCTGGAAGGCACTCCAGATACGCCACTTCCTGACTCACGCAGGGGGAGGCCCACAGGCTACGCCTACGCTGATACCATTCGAGGAGTGCTGTCTAATGGAGGGCCCTACCCGCCATGGACTGTCGGTATCGTACCAAATGCTCTGTGACCCACCGGGTCTCTCCCAGCCGGTGTATATTTCAAAATGGGAGAAAGATCTAGGAACAACTTTCACTCCACACCAGGTTGATAGGATCTTCCAGATGACACATAAAGCATCTATCTCCAGCAATATCCAGGGAACGGGTTTTAAAATCCTATCACGATGGTATAGAGTCCCTAAAACCCTCCATAAAATGTTCCCGCAGTGTTCACCACTCTGTTGGCGTTGTCAGACGCAGGAAGGATCCCTGCTCCATGTATTTTGGTCATGCCCTAAGCTCAGGGGCTTCTGGGATACGGTAGTGGAGATATGCCATACGTTAACTGGGGTTAGTTTGGGGTCTGATCCGGCTGAATACCTCCTGCATCTAGCTCCAATGCCGCTTTGCAGGTACAGGAGATCCCTCCTAGTGCACTTACTCAGTGCAGCGAAAATGTGCATACCACTGTACTGGAAACGCACATCTCCACCTCCGATCTCACTGTGGCTGACAAAGGTGGGAGAGATATACAGGATGGAGGATCTCTTGGCCTCTGCCAGTCACAGGGTTACTCAGTTCAATTGCACCTGGTTCTACTGGACAGAATTCACTACATCTCCAGAATATGCTGCAACCCTACTAGGGGGGGGTGTGATGATCTAGACACGGTTGTTTCAGGCTGATATTCGGCCTCCCTGGGGTGGAGACGCGAGCCCGCATACATATGCCGACCTCCTATGCCGGCAGGGTTGGCAGGGTTCGTATGCCTTGCCGGCAGGGTTGGCAAGGCATACGAATGGGCCACATACCAGTCATGATAGGAACCTCTGTAGGCTCGACGGAACTTATCTGTGTTCCCCTCCCTGTCCCCCCCCATCCCTACTACTATTACCTCATTCTGGATTCTACGTATAGACATGCTATGGGCCTAGTGCTCACAGATATGTATATGGTGTGCAGGGGCAATATACTCCAATTAGCGTGGACAGGACATGAGATTGCCGGTGTTGAACACTGACTCCGTATTAGCAGACTAATCCTTGTGTATTTTCTGAAATGCCTTATGTATGATCTGTACGATTCTTATCTGTATTTTCTGTATTGATTGTCTTTCTACCACCTGGAAAAACTCATAAATAAAGAAGTTAGGGCAGGAGCAAAACAGAAAGACCAGATGTGAATGAAGCCAATCAATAAACTGCAAGATGGTGGTAGTGGGGTACGGCTGAGTGCACTGGAAAACCCTGGCATGTTGCCTAGGCAAAATGCACCTTCTTCATGATCTGGGAATTTTTCACAGATGCCTAAAATGTAGATTAAGATATTTTAGTTTATGGAATCCAGTTTGTAAATTAATAAAAGGGGTTTTGGCCAACACCCCCTAATCCCTAACCTTTAAGAGGAACTGTCCCCACTCTCCGTGATCCCTAAGCTTACGACACTGTCACCATGCTGTTCAGGGCAAGGTGACAGTTTCTCTTTAACTCTGTGTTTGACCATGCAGGGCAGTCCATTGTATTCAGATTCAGCAACCTTACAGTATTTTCTGACAAGACTGCTGCTTCTTGTTACATGATTCAGTACTGTGCAACCACCCCAGTAAGAACTGTTGGTACTTGGAATATGGGCACACTTTCCTGCAGTTTGCAGCTCAAGAATAAGATAACGACCACCCTAGAAACTTGCAAAGCAAGGCAGAAAAGATAGACCCCAGGATGAAATTCAGAACCATATAGTGAATGTATCTGCAGAATGTTCATGTTTGACTGAAATGCAGCATGTATTTCTTTTTGTAGAGTTATAAAATAATATCCAACTCCTCTACACTTCATTTTTTTTATCCTTGTTTCATTCTTTCCACCAATGCAATATTAATTGAAAGGTGTTTAAAGAAAGATTTAAATGACTTGGTAAAAATACACACTAAACACGGGGGAAAACCTTTATTGTATGTTTATTTAAATCATTCCTTTTACCCCAACATTTTATTCATTCATGAAGAATGAAGAATTGCAGACCGTGCATCTGAAACTCCAAAGTAGGCAATTACTAATCTGATTTCAAAACTTGCTTTAATATTTAATCCTTAATCCATATTTAATAAACAAACTACAACAAAAAGGGCAATCCAGATATGATTTAAATATCACAGAATGCATTTGACCAAAGATAATTCAATGACAAGAAATAACCTTGTGAGCTTTCCGAGAAACACAGATAGTACAGTCTAATCTAGTTTTATATGGTCATTTTGTATGATGAAACAACAATGAGTTCTTGTACACTTTAAAGTACATATTTTTTTTATCAATTAAAGACTCAAAGTAGATGCAATCCCAAAATTAATGACATTTAGTTTGCATAAAGTGTATTTCTGCTTTTGCAGTCAAATTTCAGAAAACCCCACTATATGTTTATTATATGTTTCCATTTACACAGCATATTGAAAAATATTTCTTACCTTTTAGCTGTTTCTTTGGTGAAAGTTTTTGTGCAGATTGCAGGCTACTCTGAAGAATTTGAAAGTGATAGGACAAGCTGAGGGACAGACTGAGCGTCCTCCAATTAACACACAATGATTCTAAGGGCCTGATTTACTAATGCAAACACGTGTACGTTTATCATGCGTATTCGAATACACGTGCGAAAACACATGCAACTATATCATTACTAAGCAAACACGAGCAATCTGAAACGGCATTACGCCTAGGAGTCGTATAGCTCCGTGTTTACGTATCTGCACATCGTATTGCATATGTGTGAAGCCATACGACATGCAAATTGTGGCATCAGAAATGTAAAGAGTGTTTAGCATGCAATCACATATGGGAAACTTACACCAACAATAGGATTACATTAGAAATGTAACCCTTTAACAAAAAAAGTTTAAAAAAGTACCCTGAACATAGTAAAAACACATTTTAAAAACTTTACCTGATGTGTGGCGGTCTGGGGAAGACAACTGCGCATGCGTGTGCTTCCGTTCACATGATTTTTACCTTCTAAAACATGATCATGCTGCGTTAACATGTTATTGTAGTAAACCCATATAAGCTGAACAGGATATGAACCAGGCACTATGGTGCTGCAGGACAGAAACATTAACCACTAATCCACTGGGACGCCCTGTGGGTTTTGTGATCAGGAATCTTGGAACATCATAGGCTATAGAGTATTATCCACTATAGGGTTTCTTTTGGAAAGAAAGCATTTGAAAAAGCAAATGGCAGAAATGCTACAACAGGCAAGATAGCTCCCTTTCCACAATCCTATATACTAGTCTTTGGAGTGTGGGGGAAACCAGAGTACTTGGGGAAGGCCCATGCAAGCACCGGGCGAATATATGGAAGTCCGTGTGGATGGCACCTGGGCTAGGATTTGAACCAGTGACATAGGTGCTACAAGGCAGAAGCACTAACTCCTAAGCCACTGGGCTGTCACAAGAGTGTTATGATCATGAAACTTGGAACAGCATAGCCTACAGGGTATAATCCACTCTATAAAAGTTAGTTTTAAAAAGTAAGCGGTTGAATAGCAAATGGGAGCAATGCTACAACAGGCAAGATATTTCCCTTTCCACAATCCTATATGCTAATATCTAACGACATGCAGCAATTCTTCAAAGTATACAAAGAAAGTGTTTACTAGCATTGCTGTATGTTAAAGCACTGTTCACGTGTGTTTACAGCGTTACAAACAGCATTTCTAACTTTGGCATCGATTCACTTCTTTTTGCATGATTTTGCGCCGTAAGCATATGCAATTGTGTGCGCATCATGATGTGTTTTTGCTTGGTGTGTTCGTGTCATGTGTATAAGCTTGGTAAATCAGGCCCTAAGCCTGTAACCCTCTGTTAGGAAAATGTTCAAATCTAGTTTACCACTGATACTGAGATGTGCCAACACAGTACAGACAGGGTTAATTAAAGCAGTATTGAACTGTCAAAGTTTTTTCAATAATAAATTCAGATCAAACAAATACACATTGCCCAGCAAAGCATTGATTTTTGTCCAAACACTTACAATCATCATGTTTCGGAACAGCTGCTTCCAAGTCTATCAGCTCAGCTTTCCTGAACTTCATGTCCAATACAAGATCGCAAGGGACAATGCAGTCTCCATCACCTGTTCATCTTCTAGTTGGGAGGAAGGAGGAGAAGGGGGAGGGGAGTACCTTGATTTGCTGTGTCTGTGTGTTACTAAACAGCAAAAAGTTTCCCAGCACACTCACCAGCCAGCATGCAAAAAAACTTGTCTCAACGCTAAGGTTAAAAAAAGAGGTTTAGATACACGTCTTCGGCAGAAAATGTGAAAGCCGCACAGCCGCGCCAAGGCACCTCTATATAGTGCGGTCCTAACTCTAAACTATGAGAATCTCCATCTTGGAGCACATGTGGCAAAAGATAAAATTGGGTGCCTTAAAGGCACAGGGACGCACAAAGGACCCCGCACATCACAATGGCAGCTAAGACCCCCATGCGTCACTGCACCAAATCAGTCAAGCAAAACAAATGTCAAACTCACTCATCAATTTGTTACCAGCTTTACAGCAAGGTGCACATGGAATGGGCTTTAAACAGTAACAGCATAAAGTTTCCCAGCACACTCACCAGCCAGCATGCAAAAAAACCTGTCTCACCGCTAAGGTTAAAAACAGAGGTTTAAATACACGTCTTCTGCAGAAAGTTGTGTTACTAAAGACACACACAGCTTACTAGCACACACAAGGGTGACTGCATAGCACTCTGCTTGAGAAATAAGTCGCTCTAAAACAGGAAGTCAGGACCAGTGCTCAGGGGACCGTCTGATTCTGTAAGAAACTAAAACTTTTAAGCACCATCCATTGTAAGTGATATCATCAGCATTTGAAATAGCCTAAAATCCTTTTGACTTTATTATCACTTTAAGTTAAACATAACTTCCCACAGTCCCCTCCTTAATATTACAGAAATGGGAAGCTATAGGACTTTTAAGCAAATAACACGTACTTAAAAGGTAAGCAGCAATTTAAAAAATTTTAAAGTTATGATATGTAAACGGAAACATGTAACAAGTCTTTTGGATTGCAAGCTCTCATGGGCAGGGCTCTCCTAACTGTCTTGTCTTGAATTGTATTGTAACTATAATGCCTTCCTTATTTTGTAAAGCACTGTGCAAACTGTTGGCGCTATATAAATCCTGTATAATAATAATAATGTAAAGGAGGTGTTATCCCAATAAGGCTACAAAAATGTGTAATATGCATTAAAAGCCCCTGTAACAGGTTGACAATACATGGGAACAATTGGAAGACAGGGACAGTCTTATGCCCCTGTAACAAGAAGTGCCTGAACAAGGACCTTCATGGTGGGAATCACCAGGTAATATTTTACTGAAAACTGCAGGTTTGCAAAAATGTAAACAAAATGTTTTTTTCAAATCACATTAACATGTTAGAACTTATGTGAGATTTTAGTGTTTGGCTTTACATATACTTTAAAGCTGCACTCCACTGAGCTCTGATTGACGTTAGAGTGGGCACATACAGGTGAAACTCGAATAAATAGAATATCATGCAAAAGTAATTGCAGTAAGTGCTGCAAAAGGGGCCCAAACCAAGTACTGAGTACATATGCATGCTTGTACTTTTCAGAGGTCCGATATTGTTCTATGTATAATCCTTGTTTTATTGATTGCATGTAATATTCTAACTTTTTGAGGTTGTGGATTTGGGGATCTTGGGGTTTTCATGAGCTGTAAGCCATAATCATCACAATTATGACAAATCACAGCTTGAACTATCTTGCTTTGCATGTAATGAGTCTCTCTCATATATTAGTTTCACCTGTAATATGTTTTAGTAATATCCCCTTCGCACACCATGCCAATGTACCCCAGAATCCAACGGGTGCTAGAACAACCGGTCAATAGTGCCACAGCATACAATCTAGAAGATATGTTGTCCGCACTCCATTCTGCTTCAGAATATCATCTTTATTCAAATTCTGTTAGCATGATATATTGATACCATGGCATTCATATGTCATGCTAAAGCAATACGAATAAAAATGATATTCCGAAGCAGAATTGTGTGTGGACAACATATATTCTAGATTGGGCACATCATTTAACTCCTATGTGATTTCAGTAAAGCAACCTGTGTTTCTCCTAATGCCCTTGGGTGACACAATTGTAGTAATCAGTAACTTGAATAAAGGTTTGTGTAAATGGGAATTGTTGTCCTATGTTTGCAAGTCTACAGATTCACATGTAGTTTAGTAGTATAGTGTAGAAGAAGTTTTAAGGCTGCATTTGACCTGCTTTGCTTGGTCTTGCACCTCTTTGGATGCAGCAGGTCTTACTAAGTTTTGATGCATTTGTACGTTTCAACGCCTTATTTTGGCCAGTGCTGCATACAAATGCAAATGTCAGCGTTCAACAACAATGCCACCTACACGGGTCCTAATGCTGGCCATACATGAATCTGAATTCTTTTTTTAATTTGTTCAGAATTTTCAATTGTGTTTGGAAGTATTTTCTTTCATCTTTCAAAGATGTCAGATGCTAGACGCGAGGTGAAAAGTATACAGATGCAGAGACTACCTCTGCTGGTCTGTGAGGCTTCAGTGGGGCTATGCCTACCTGCCCACCAAGGCTGGGTTCAATTGCAATTTAATTAAAATTTAAAGCAAAATTTTGTTGTCTTTCAATGAATGTTCTAGTTCTGGACTGTATGGTCTAAAAGAATTTTAAAAATATTGATTACACTACATGTAACTGATTGAAAATTACTGAAAATGTTTCAGTGAGCCAGATTTTTTTTTTTTATTAAACTTCAAAATATCTATTGAAAGTGAACAAACTGAATTTTTGTAGACTGGATTAATTAAGACTAGTTTGATTATCAAATGGTATCTTATTATCTCACTTTCACAGACATAAACTGTTGATGAGAAAAGCTGAGCATCACTACTTTAGGTAGTCTCTAACAGTCAGTCACATGTGGATTCATTTAACAACCCTGAATGTCTTTTTTTTTACCACCCAGCATATTTTACCAACCACATTTCCTCTGATTTGGGTTTAATCTGTTACAATTAGAATTTATACAACAGTTGGGTTATTTAGGTGGAGTGGGACAGCTAATGAAAGCAGATACCTATAAATCCATATACAGTAATACCTTGGTTTACAAGTAACTTGGTTTGAGAGTGTTTTGCAAGACAAGCAAACATTTCTGAAAATTATAGCAGTGCGAGCGATGAGTCTGTTTAACGAAAATGCAATGTCACATTGAATAGATTCCTTGTTAAGGTTTCACGAAATGAAAGATTTCATTGAGTCAAGAGATAGCAGTGATTCCGTTAGTGATAGTGAAAGTCGTCCTACACAATAATCCTCCTCGTCCCCCTCACAACAGCCACGAAGGTACCGGTAATTTGTTTATTTTCTTTATATTTTGTACAGTATTATATTACAGTATTGTAATCATTTTTATATGAATATTTTTGGGTTCTGGAATGAATCATCTGAATTTCCATTATTTCCTATGGGGAAATTCGCTTTGATATACAAGCGCTTTGGATTACAAGCATGCTTCCGGAACGAATTATGCTCGTAAACCAAGGTATCACTGTATTCAGAGATTTGAACCAAAATTATTACTTTTTTCAAAGAGTTTTTAAAACCAGCTCCATTAGAATTCTTAGCATTTAGGAATTACCAATATCTACTTAAACTTATTATGCAATCTTGATTACACCCCCCTCCAAAGTCATTATATTACTGTAGCCTTATCAATGGGGAAGGCTGTTTGTTCTGTTGACATTATCACTATACATGGGATAAGCTGTGAAAAGGGACAGCTTCCGAAAAGAAGACACTTCCACGTACCTGCAGTAGTTTGTTTATATTTTTCATGAGAAAGACTATTTTTATAGCATGTTAATGTATCTTTTTTTTTTGTACCAATTTTCATTAATCACATTGAATAGATTCCTTGTTAAGGTTTCACGAAATGAAAGATTTCATTGAGTCAAGAGATAGCAGTGATTCCGTTAGTGATAGTGAAAGTCGTCCTACACAATAATCCTCCTCGTCCCCCTCACAACAGCCACGAAGGTACCGGTAATTTGTTTATTTTCTTTATATTTTGTACAGTATTATATTACAGTATTGTAATCATTTTTATATGAATATTTTTGGGTTCTGGAATGAATCATCTGAATTTCCATTATTTCCTATGGGGAAATTCGCTTTGATATACAAGCGCTTTGGATTACAAGCATGCTTCCGGAACGAATTATGCTCGTAAACCAAGGTATCACTGTATTCAGAGATTTGAACCAAAATTATTACTTTTTTCAAAGAGTTTTTAAAACCAGCTCCATTAGAATTCTTAGCATTTAGGAATTACCAATATCTACTTAAACTTATTATGCAATCTTGATTACACCCCCCTCCAAAGTCATTATATTACTGTAGCCTTATCAATGGGGAAGGCTGTTTGTTCTGTTGACATTATCACTATACATGGGATAAGCTGTGAAAAGGGACAGCTTCCGAAAAGAAGACACTTCCACGTACCTGCAGTAGTTTGTTTATATTTTTCATGAGAAAGACTATTTTTATAGCATGTTAATGTATCTTTTTTTTTTGTACCAATTTTCATTATCTTCTTAAAAAGTGTTTAAATCTAAGATTTCTAAGGGTCTAAGAGCTACTGAGCACAGCAACACATAAAAATGTTTTGGGATCACCCTGTTCCCCTTGCTTTTCTTTGCATATAGCATTAAAAACCTTTCATAATGACAGGTATTGTATATACATAAGAAAATCCATTGAAAAGTAATGGGTCTGATTTGTCTGTAAAGTGCACCTCTGTGCGATTAAAACATCCAATCCATCCATCAAAGCAAAATAGTTCAAGTAGCACTCATCCTGTAGGAACGGAAGAGTGCCATCGGCCAGAGAGGCAAATTCAAACGCATTACTGCAGCACCTTGTGTTGTGATCTCTATGACTACACCCATTATTGGGTCGAACATGTCAGAGTGAAGAGGATCCAAGGCGGGATGATGTGTACTTTTGTGTTATAATACATTTTTCAATAAAGCTTGTGGTGTGCGACTGGACTTTTTTTCTGTGAGTAACTGCTGGAGCAAGATGGGCTTGGCTGGTGTGCACATGCCATTCTATCTAATTTGCTGTGAAGGAGCGGTGATATTGGGATATGGAAGGTAACTGCAGTACCTTGTGGTTTATTTAGTAGCACAGTATTCATAAATGATATAAACTTTATATACTATGTATTGGTGATCTGCAACTACCTTCAGTTCAGGGCCTCTATCACCATAGCGCTGCTTATATAGCTGAGTGTACCCTTAAACCAGCTGGTAGGATATCAGAACAAATCTCTTAAATACCGGACTGTAACTGTCAACAAGTGAGGCAATAAACATAACTTGCTTGTGTGTCTCAGCTGAATATGTGATGCTTTCAAACCAGTCACCATTTCTAATGGCCCTACATTTCTGGTAGAAAGCTTGCCAAAGTTAAATGCAAGGAGAATTTTGTGTAATTTTTTTATGCAATGCTACAACAATAAATAAACAAAATGAACAAAACAAAAAAACAAGCACGAATTTTACTTAGCTATTTAAAAAATTAGCTAAAGCATAAAAGGAAGACTGATAGGGTTAAGTAAAGTTTAATAATGTCTTAAATATGAACAATTTGTTTATTAAGAAAATGAAAAATGTTCCTGCTTGTGAGGTTGCTTTAAGTCATATTATGAATCAAAGGACATTCCTTCGATCTGCACATAAAAGACCTAGTGTAAATACACTGTTATCATTTTGTAAAAGATAATTTATCAGTAAGGATGGCAAACACTGTCCGCAGCCTGTGTTTACGAAGGAGGCACTGTTCTCACATTTGCACCACAGAGCGTAACCTGGCTTACAAACTACAGGGCAGAGTGGCTGTGGTGGTGGGAGAAACATAAATCAAGTTGTTTTGCGTGTACCTCATATTCCTAAAGGTCAGCAACAGTAGTGTGAGCAGTCATGGCCTCCCCTAGGAACCTTTGGTCCCAGGCAGTGCCCAAATTGCCCTTGGTGGGTACTCGTGGTAATATGATTATAGCGCCTACTTTATATGATATAGGTTTTGAAGCACATTATTTTTTAAGTGTCTTGGTTCTGGTTTTTGGTCTAACAAATATGTTTAACATACCTAATGATTGCTACCAGAGGTTACTGTACTTCTAACCTTTAGAGAAGGACCTCCTCAAGTATATTACCATTTTCAGTATTCTAGCCTGGTATTCTTACCAGCAAATAATATTGATCTACATCAAACAGGCCGTTTCTTCCTTTCATTGAAATATTCCAAATCTCATCTGTCTCTTTGGTATTATAAGCTATATGCTGGAGTGATAAGCAGGATAAACAGTGGTATACTGATTGACTTTTATGTTACTAACAATCCAATATGTCATCTAATACACTGAATATTCATGTGTCATTTGTGATGATTTAGAAGAAGATTGTGCCACATAAGGGATTGCTAACAGGTGTTCTGGAGCAAAATAACAAATGTAGCACCAATTTCCCAGCATGATGGAAATGTTTTATTTGGTTATGTATACTTAAAAGTCAAAGTCAACGGAGAAACAGAAACATTTTACTTTATTAGTATTCTGGAAACAGAAAAAAGAAAAAAAAGGAAAAAAAATCAACTGTAAGGAAATACACTTCTTAATGCTTAGTATGGTTTGCTTAGGCATCATTTGTGCTAAAAGTAACAATCCAATCCATTTCTCTCTGTGCTGCCAAAAACATCTTCCTGTTTATTATGACATATCACAACATATATCATAAGAGGAAAAGGAAAATCTATAGGTCTCTAACATGCTTTACAGCACCATTCCTCCCTTGTCGACTGAACCGATACAATAAAAGCCTTACCCCAGAGTCCCGGAATGCAAATCTGTGACATCTTAACTTCACTTTTGCCTGCGGTATCTAATTTTTTTTTAATTACTTTTATCAAAAACATTGGTCAAAAGCTTCATTTACAATGAGGGATTTCCCATTTTGTTCCACAAGGAAAACATACAGCCCGAGGAAGTTATATTAAGTCTTGTGCGGTTCAAGAGACCAACTACCAGCCCATGTCTGACTGCACGATGTAATTTTCTTTCACGACGGTTTAATGCAGCCTGCAGTCTGTGAATTCCCAGTGGGTCACTACTTTCTGTTGTCCTATTTCACCCTATCAATGAGTGGGCTAATTCATTTTTTTCTTTGGCGGTCCATGGGGAAAGGGATGATAATGTTATCCACTTGACCTCGTATGTCCCAGAGGAAATGGATAGGAAGGGAAGAAGGGGGGGTGGGAGTGGGCAGTCATGAATAAGAAGAGGCTCCTGCTTACAGAACTGATTTTCACAATAATGGTAACATATGTTTGCATTTTTAAACCTGCGGGAGAGTGTGTGGTGAGAGGGCCTGTGTGCTGGGGATAAAAGTGCAATGTAGATCAGGGAAAGGATGGAGAGGAACGTGCCAGGTGCTTGCTGTCATAGAGAACAAAAAAACCTGGAATCAACTCAATTTAATGAATAACCTAGAGCCTACTGAGAGATCTCAATCATTATTTTGTCTTGAATCTGTTAATGTTTATTTTTTTACATGATGGAAAACCATATGTATATTAAAATGTAAACGTTATATAAATACAACAAAGCATATGCAATGCAGATTGTCTTTGGTAGTAGAGATGGATGAGCTGTATTGGCTGGATCCGAGTCTGGCCAGATTGCATCAGCGATGAAATTAGGGAGATTGTCCCAATTTGTGATGAGTGGCTTGATTTGAAAACAAGGAGAATTCCTTAATATATGCATGTGAATTTTTATATATTTTCCCAAACCTGCAGGTTTAGTTATGAATGGCCGGATTCCTAAATTGTGTGATACTCTGCAGTATAGACAGATTCACAAGAAAATATTTAGGATAAGTATAAAGGGATACATCAGTTATGCACCTGAGTCAATTATCCCTTATCCCATCCCACAGGCTACCATGACATAATCATGAATCTGAATTTGACCCAATTCTCTTCATCTGCAGGATTTTTGAAAAGTTGTCATCTCGTGTCAAAATAATTAATAGGCAATTTATCTTACTATAGATACTTATACTTTACAATCATAATACTACAGCAGAAGCTTGTTATAAGCATTAGAATTTATTATTTTAGATTATTTTTTTTAACCTAAAAGAGGACCGCCCTGCTTTACAGATGGCTGTGGTGGACAGTGCAGGAGATAGGATGAGTATTGCAGCAAGAGCTGTTTTTTTTTTTAACATTGTAATTTGACATGTGCAGTAAAGTTGATTTAAATAAAATATTTTAAACTGCGGCTGGACTTTTAAACCCTTGTGATGGCTGGCATCCCCATTTTCTGAGCCTATCAATATGCAGACCAATCTGTCCACTTTTTGAAAAACCACCTTACAAAGCCATCCACAGCATTGCCCAAACACAATCGAGCAAAAGAGAGAATTTGCACATCGAACATCCATGTAGTAACAGGCTGCCATCCCACCAAGGAGCTCAATGAGAAGTCAGCTAAATCTGGCTTTATTGGTGTTTTGCAAAACCCATATTAAGATTAATTAGGTAGATTTCCTGACTTTAAGCAAAACTCCGGGATGTGCAAAAATTAACCCTTGCAATGGGGCTACCCCCCACACTGCAAGGGTTAACTGCTCATTTTGCTCTTACGACTGAAATAAAGAGAATATACTCACCTGATCCTCAGTCCTGCAGCATCCGGGATAGAGGATCAGGTGAGTATATTTACTGTATGCCATCCCCTAAACAGGCAGTTAACTCTTGCAGTGTGAGGGTAGCCTGACTGCAAGGGTTACATTATGCACAACCTGGAATTCTGCTTTTAAAGCGCATCTCCAGCCAACACTTTTGTATAAGTATGAATAGAGGGAGAAGGGGAAATACTTCTATTGGGTTTTTTTGCTCTCTGAATTTTTTGGGGTGCAAAGACAACAAAAAAAACCTTCATAATAGAGTAGGGGAATGCTACAACCCCTGTTACCTTTTTATTGCTTTCTATATATTTCATCACTTTTGTCTGGGGAAAATATTGTTGCCAAAGGACATGAGAGGAACTTGCCCAATTTTGAGACTTCAGGCAGCAGTTTTGCAAAACTGCATTATTGTAGTAAGTATTATTTTTATCTGTGGTCAACATGATCTTCATAGTAGAGCACTGAATTTGTTCATAGCGTCTATAACCATGTCTGAACCAGCCCTCAGCCACTCTCAAATGGGATAGTTAAGTAGGGTATACATGGTTAGAATTTCGTACGAAAGAAGTATTTTTTGGAACGTTTGTTCAAATATCTATCAATTATAATGGTGCAATCGACAGACGAAAATGACAATGTTCCCAAAATTTTTCGAAGGTGCATTTTGGAAATTATTCTCAAACGAACCAAATTCTAACAGTCAATGTGGTTTTTGCTCAAAACATTCATTCCAAAAGCAAATGTTAAATAACAATGAAAATCGAACTAAATTTTCGAAGGACAGTCATTCGCCAAGCCTCTGATGGTATTATCGATTGTTCCGATGGAATTTTTCATATGAACGTTCGTTCAAAAATCTACCCGTATATACCCTACTATGTCTAAAAAGTTATCCACCGTGGCCTATGAGACTTGAATCAACTAATAAGAGACAACTGCAGGCTGGATTCTATGAGAAACTCATCATAAATGAACCTCATTGTATAATCAACTGGTTATATGATTTACACTTTACAGGATCAATATGGTTATAAAAGTCCTTTTATTACCATAAAGCCTTTAAGAGACTCCAAGAATGTCTTTATATACTCCGAGCAGAAAGAATCTTTTACAGTTCCGTGTTCATGAGAGATCTCCATTTTAAGTTCTGTTATTTAACGACACACATGGAACTGGAACGCGTCGCCTAGCCTCCGCACAATACAGCTCAGCTAAATCTGATTATAATTTTACAAGTGCCTAAATAGCACTAAAAGGGCTCCCTGCTAATGGGGTTCTACCTCAGACCAGGACCGGCAGCCAAGAAGTGAGTGTATTTCTCTGCAGGGAAGGAGCCTTCTGTTTGTGTTACTGCGTTTTAGCAGACAGCGGGGGAAAATAAACTGCTAAATGAATAAACTGATCCTGGCTACAGTCTGTGCAGCTTTGGCGACTTCCAGGCCTGTTTTCAATAGTAACAAGCTGTTGTGGTATATTGTGGGATCAGCTGTCTTGCTTGATATGCCGACTAATTGTGTCACTTTTATTAGAAATTATGTACAGGGAACTACAGAAAACTATTTTGTTTTCATTATTGAAATCTAAATGAAATTTAATTTGTGTTTTTTGAACGAGAACATGCAATTTTCCTTTTCTGTAATAAACATGGATTAATTCAACCAGTGATATTGTAATCTGTCAAAGTGTTGTCGTGCAAAGTGTTATGTGAATAAACCAAATGAAAACCATTTAAAGGTTAATTCCCCTCAAAACTGATATTTCAGTTTTGGTAGGCACCAGTGGGTTGAATCAGCTGCCAACTTTTTAGAGCTCTTAAAGTGACACTAAACTCAGGAGGTAAATCTTTAAAATGCATTCAAGTACATTAACTATTAACAAAAATGTATCTTATTTTGTGTATCACTCGGCTGTAGATCCTGAAATCATCTCTGAATTGGTGCTGACACTGTCCTTCCTTCTGGAGGGTGGCTACTTTTGTTCCCCATGTATTACCTGTGTGTGTTGTAAAGTAGCCCCCGCTCCAAGCTCACTCCCGGGATGGTCTAAAATCTCACATTTACAGGGTTATTCACAAAAGGGTGAAGAGTTTGGAGAAGGCAGGAGAAGTGAACAATCTAGGCCGAAGTAGTATATTTTTGAAAATTCTCCAATTCAGCTCACTTTCCAGTTCAGCTATGTTGTCCTAGACTGTTCACTTCTCCTGCCTTCTCCAAACACTTCACCCTTTTGTGAATAACCCCTTATGTTTACTTATTTGTACTGAAGTTATACTCTATCACGGGAGCGAGCTTGGAGTGGTGGTTACTTTACAACACATACAGGGACTATGGGGAACAAAAGTAGCCACCCTCCAGAAGGAAGGACAGTGTCAGTACCAATTCAGAGATGATTTGAGGATCTACAGCCGAGTGATACACAAAAAAGATACATTGTTGTTAATAGTTGAGGTACTTTTGAAAGATTTACCTCCTGAGTTTAGTGTCACTTTAAGAGCTGATTCAACCCACTGGTGCCTACCAAAACTAGAATATCAGTCTTTAACGTGGATGCATTTTTAAGATTTAATCTCTGAGTTTAGTGTTACTTTAAAGCCTAACTCCAGACATTTTTTTTTTGTTTTGGATAAAATTATAAAGAGTTACAATTTCTGGTAGGTTCTTATTTATGTCTGTGACCCCAACGGGAAGATTTCCCCTCACTTCTAACCCATTACTGCTCTACTGCATATATATTTTTGTTTTTGTCTGTGTCACCACTTCTCCAGCAACTTTACATTGCTTCCTGTCTTCACAGAAATTGTCACTTCCAGATCCATCTGTATCCCGTTGGGGAGAATTACCTTCACATCTTGTGGGCACAACAGGTAGAAAAGGGAAATCTTTCTAACATAAGGTGAATCCCGTCTCAGGCCCTTGTCACCAGAACGTGTGCTACCACTGGAAGATTTCCCTAAATTTCTGTCCCGAAGGTCAATCAGGGAGTGAATCTCAACAGTAGGTAAACAGACAGCTATACAAAACTGAAAGGGTTTCTAACCTTTACACACTCTCTCCAAACGAAAAAAAAAGAATAGTTCTGAAGCCTAAGGTTTTTTTTATTGTTATTGCTACTAGGTGTCAACGACATGGGTGATAGGCCTGGTGATGCCAGCCCTATAGATTTTATTCTACATATGCTGTAAACTGATTACCTGAGTTTACACCATTTAGGCTACATGAATTGATGTCATAACAGTGGTCTGTAACTTAACTTGGCTGCCATAGACCTTTGTAATGACATTCATTCACAATGACTGAATGACATTTAACTCGGAGGTGATTATCGACTGAAGGTTCAGTTATCTATCTATCTAAAGGCAAATCATCTACAGAAGCTCAGAACCAATGGTACATGTATTTGCTAACATCTGGCTATTACTATTATTATCATTTAAAGACTTGTAAATGTAAAATGAAATTTAAAAATATCGATTCTGATAGATGCTAGTGTTGGACATTCTGGAATTTGGTGCATTTATGCTGTGCTTCCATTCATTCGGAATCACTAATCCAAATACTATAAGCTACTACTCTCAAATCATTCTAAAACTTGTTCTCTCCTTCAGAGAGACCACATTACTGTTGGTTTCAGCACTGGCAACAACTTCTTTAATCACTGAAATCTTAGAATGCCCTACATGCATACCACCACTGTATAGTTGTGCTTGACGATAAATGCTTTCAACCATTTGGAAAAAATGTTCAGCATTACTCGTATGGCATAATTGTTAATGAACACTACTGATACCCAACTAACATACTGTATATAGAAGAGGGAACTTAGCCATTCACTCTCTGAAAAATAACATAAACCTTTTATAGCCTCACACAAACTGTTCTATAACTGTTAACAGTATAGCTAACTCAGCTCAGGAAAGAGCTGAGTCCAAATACATTTAAGGTGGTATAGCTGCCCCCAAACACAAAAAAAAACAAAAAATATGTGTGTATATATATATACATAGACTTTTCCTAATTGCCTCCGGACCAGGGCACAGCTGAATTGAAGACTACATTGTTGACAGACAACTTGGTACCATGGCTAGACTGCCTGCACCCAAGCTGTGGAAAAAACACAAACAGGGGGCGCCTTTCCTGGTGCAGACAAATTTATTAAGATCAGGATCAAAGGTAGTTAAAAAACATACTCACAAAATTCAGCATGATAATGATATAAAAAGTAAGTCCATGGACCCAATAGAAAGTCTATGGAAGCTGCACAATCGTGTCTATGTGTCAGCAGAGGAGACTGTGTCATGACGCGTTTGCGGGGTCACGCCCCCTTCATCAGATGCCCCCAAGCTGTCACCAACAGAATAAATCTGAGGTTACCAGAGCCTCAGGTGACCTACCACACACATTTTTGTGAGATTACCTGTTGAAAATATGATGCTTCTTAGGCTCCACCTTACAGGAATTCCACCCTACTCAGTGGTGAGAGTTCATGCTATCCAAGACAATATTTCCAGAGTATTCTCTAGAGCAAGGCTTAAAATTTCATGTCTAGACCTACTAGCCAGGCAAAAACCTTACTCTCCACCAGTTGTCCCACCAAACCTTGCCCAGGCCCATCCCCCAACCCTGCCCCAGACATGTCAGCTGGCTGTGGGCCCAAATTTCCACTCGCCCTCACCCTATTTTTACTCGCAAAATGCGAGCAGGCGAGTGGAAATTTTAAGCCCTGCTCTAGAGATAACAATTGGTAGAAGGCTCTATAATACACAAATTATGTAAACCTCTTACTGGGACTATGTACTGTATATGGAATACAGCACAATTACAGGGATAGGGATGGCTAAATCTCTCTCAACTAAATTAATATCCACTGTATATTGGTGTGCCTGATTTCCAGATTTCTTTGTTTTTTTGGTGGGCAGGGAGGGCTGCCATCCCTCCACATTGGAAATTATTTTTAGGTATGCTATGTAAATGAAACACATAACAAAACTATAGAGGGGTTTTCTGCACAAGTAGAAATACGCTTTAAGTTTTAAATACATTCCATAGGCTCCTAATGCATGTTACAATCTGACCCTACAATCTTTGTAAAATCAACTTTAGATCTGAAACAATTATGTAATCTGAAGGCCTTTTTCAATCAATTTTTATCCAATAAGGCAGGCTCTTGCGCTACATAGTTTTTTTGTAGATCCAAAGGAGATTATTCAATCAGTGTACGGTGTAAACTGTGTGGTGAGCTATAGGCTTCAGACAGACGGTGAGCAGTCAGCTAATGTTTGGTCCTTGTTGGTGCATTTTCCAGCAGGACCTCCTGCTGTCCCCTCCGCAAGTGCTGGGCTTCTGTTACGTTCTCTAGTTTTCTTCAGGTAATGTCATTAAGGCTTACTGACCTTTTGATAGTGCCCTGTCTTTTCTTGCACCTCCTGCTCTCCAGATTTCCTAACAATTGCACACTTGCCCCATTTTTCTGAGAATGCAGCCATGCTTGTGTGGTTTGTTTTGTCTTCTTAATGGTCTTCCAACCATTATAAGGGGACCAGAGTCTGAAATCTAGTTGCCCACTGTAGTGTTTACTAGTTAATGGGTGTGACTCTGTTATTTTTGAATGAATGATGTTCCTAACCCTGCTTGCCCTGAATTTGTTTGAAAGCCCCCTGACATTACTCAATTCTATGTTATGCCTTTGACATTGGTTCTTGTTGCCTTTAGAACTAATCTCTGCAGCTATCCATGACTCTGATTCCAGATTTTGTCTTATTGTTTGTCACTATCAGATGCCTTTCACATCAGCTGTACATACAATTTCTCAGTGTGTAACATTCTGTCTTAAATACCCTTATTTGGGATTAACTCCAGAGCGCTTGACCACCTTCTAGCATCGCTGTAACTCTGTTGGGCTACAACCCACCTTCCCACCTGCTTAGCCTTAACATCTGCTGCATATGTTCCTAGGGGCACAAAGCCATACCCTAAAGTTTGCTGCGGAGGGTCTAGTTCTTTAGAAATCTGATATTTGCCACTCATAGACACTGTGATGACATTTTATTGATGAAATATCAAGGTGTTTCAGAATAAATACAGGTTCAATCATGAAAATTCTGGGAAAGTATCTTTATAGAAATGATGTGGCAATCCCCCCTCTCCCCTTTCTACCATGGGACCTTCATCTCTAAATATCGATGCAATATGTACTTCACAAATGTATTTTTTCTTGGGACAGTAATGTATTTTGGATCATAAAAAATATGGGGTATGACCAATTATTGCTGAATATATGGTGGCGGAAATATCCATATTTTATTAGTATGACATTGGCAGTTCTATTTATTGTTATTAATTTTGTAATGTGACATTATATTCTACAGCATGTTCCATCACAGTTATAAGAACATGCATTATATGGACAATCTGAGAAGTCAGTGCAGAGAGGAAACTTCTTATAGGCCATGAATCTCTGCAGTGCAAGGCCATGGTACCAAATTTCTACAGGACTAGTCAGTCCTCCACTAGCGTAGGCACATACACTACCATCACTCCATTCAAGGCCCTGTGCGGCTTGTATAGTACATAAGGTTACATAGGGTGCTCACAACTGTAGGTATAGTAATGGATGATTCTCAGCAAAAGAAAAACCTCCAATTTTCTTTTCTTCACTTTTCATAAATCGGCCCTAAATATATTTTGTTGCCTGCGTTCTAAATTTAAGGTGTAAAAAGGCAGTGCCCTCATTTATATTTTTTCACTTTTGAATAATGCAAACAAGGTAACTAAATCAAAATATATTGAAAACACATTTTCATTCTAATGAGATATTGCATTTGCTCTTCCTTCAGAGCACTTAGTCATCATAATTCAGTCGGCAAACTCAGAAGCAAAATGATGCATTATAGCTAAGCAACAGTATGTTCTATTAAATAATGTCACCTTAATACCATCTAATGTTTCCAAATGAAATGAAAACACAGCTGGCCTTATGTCACCTCCTTTGTTAGAGTGTGGATGTTTGATCCTCTTATATGTTAATAGACCTCCTCCTAATTACTGTTCAATAAACTCCAGTTAAATTAACAGCTCAATCAGATGAGCATTAACATCTGGTGTTGGTTAATGCCCACAAGTCTCGTTGATCACCTTAAGTCGAGATGTTCAATGCGTCAGTCGTCAGCTGACTTGCTGTCGTTTTACAATTGACAGAGTGAGATGACATACGTAGTCTGGAGCCTCTTTATCTATTGTCTATGTACGTGTGCTGCTCTTGAGTAAGTGGGTGGGGGAATGAGAAAAAGAACAAGTGTGGCCTTTTTTGAAATGGGAGGTTAACAAGGGTCATATCCTGGTAATAAAAAAAACTTCAATATATTTAAAGTAGAGAAAAGAAAAAGCATTTTATCTGGAACAGATAAAGTGCATGTAAAGCACACATGCCCCTAACCTGAATTAAGGCATATAAAGTGTAGGTCTTAATTCACTAAAGAGTGGTAAAGTTTACTGATAAATATATAAACTGTGATTATCTGCGGAGGTGAAGATAATGTATTGTCTCTTCATGAAACAGAAAACTAACAGCAGCAGTGTTGATGTATTAAGCATTAAGGAGGCAATACATTTGGAGTTATCTCCTTAAAACTTCAGGCAGATAAAAAATATAAAGCCAAATACTAGCACCCTGATAGTGACAAAGGTGAACTACGCCTGTGCAATGTGTGCAATGTGTGCAGTGTGGCCCCTACCCTGTACCACTCAACCTTTACAAGAAAATTGGCCGGGTCCTGCCTAGTGCCCTTGCACACAGATCACTCATTTTATTCATAGAGCTGATTGGTCTGTATTCATTGTGGCCCCCAGCCATCCAGACAGATGTACAGACCAACTAAAGGAATGAATAACTGGGATGAGTATGATTTTGTTTCTGCACAGACTGTCCTGTGCCAGGCAGGGCCACACTGTGAAGATCTTAGAAGTAGTGGTGAAGGTACGTTTATTAGTATGTGTGCTACAGTAAGGCAGTGGGGTGTTTTAAAGCAGAACTCTAGTCTGCAACACCTTATGCACAATGGCAAATTAAGTGCTGGCAGCAGATTTCTGCTGCAAGAATTTGCAAACTTGTGTGGCTGGAATCATGGGTGGTGCTCAGCTTGTACATAGATGTTTGGTGCTGTCTAAAGCTGTGCATGTGTATTCGTGCATCCAATAGATAACTGCAGCTAGGAGCAGAAGTATGGCCTTGGACACAGTCAGTGATTCCAACTGCAAGAATCTGCAGATTGTTGCCACAGGAATCCGCTGTCGGCCCCAAATCACTGGTGAGAATGAGGCCTAAGACATTAATCTGAGATCCCCTTCAATACTCCCACTGCGTCTGTATAGGTGGATAATACAGCACACATTATCACCTAATAAAATAAGGAGCACAGCAAGTCACCAGTATTTACTGAGAAGCAGCACTGCATTCACACATAGACTCAGCAGTTTACAGTTCACTGTTAGCTGCAGTTTCCGAGTCCTAGGTTGGATTCATGGTGCAGAGGGGGCAGCCTCTGCAGTAATCTTTTTCTCATCCTGATGAAACTGGCTTTAAGGAAGTTGTTTGTACCACAAAAGAAGTCTCTGAATCCCAAAGGGAGTGTCAAGACAGTCTAAAACAGCCAGTGTGTCTCGAGGAATACTAGGCACCTGCAAACAGGAAGCAAACCGGAAGTGTTTCCACTGTTATACTCTTCGATTAAAATTCAAAGGCACACAGTGGGAATTGGAAGAGGAGAAAATTACAAAGTAACACAGTTTTTCACTAAGCACCAGAGGCAGAATCAGATGGGAAAGAAACAAGCAGGGTTGGATTTCTGACCAAAGGATGACTTTACTAAAAGTGGTGTTGTCCTTTAAGGTAATGAAGCCATTAGATCGGTATGATAGCTAGGCAACTAGCATTTTCAGAAGAGGTCAGCAATGACAACCTCCATATTTCTTTTAGTACAGGCTTCCTTAAAAAAAATTACAGATTTCATTTGAAAGAATGGATAAGTAAAGCCGCAGAATTACATTGCTTGGATGATGTATATTCAGCGGTAGCAGAGACTTTGCTCATTATGAGGGAGGAAGAAACCAGATTTGTTTAATACTAAGAGTTTATTGCACGTGTCGCATATAATCTCCAGGCCCTCCGCTCTTACACATCCTCCTCCCAATAGATGACGGCTGCACAGCAGAGGCTAGAAACTTGGATAACACTTTGTTAGTTGGGCAATATAAACAACAATTTATTATGCCCACAAACACGGTAATAAATAGGAGAGAAGGGAAACCGGTGGTAAAGATCTGTACAGGGTGAAGACTGTAAAAAGCCCAAGTATAACTATATATCATTTTTTACTAATAAATTAATTTTCTCATTTTAGTTTGAAAATGTAGAAATAAATGAATTTGTTCATGAAAAAATTTGGGGGAAGAAATGTGGAGATGCCACCTTTAATACCCGTTAAATTGAAGTTATCAGAAAACAAAAACTGTAATCTGATTGGTTTCTACATGCAAGGCAGATTGCTCACTTTATGCCTGCTTTTATCTGTCAAACTAAGTCACTAAAATAGTATCCACGTTAACATTGTTTTCAACAATACAGAACAAGTCCAGTTGAATGCTATTAGCTACCTTCGATTAATTATATAGATGCTGTTTGGGCAGAAGAAACCTGGAATTTAGAATGTCCACAGATGAGCAGATGTATTATAGTGAATAACTTCTGACCAGATAACTACCCATATTTACCTTGATCAGTTTACCTTTGAAGCTGCCCCAGCCGCTCTACCTATCTTAGGTGACAATTACCCAGATATGGATTAGGCAGAATGTTTCCCTAGGCAAGGCAACAGCCTTCAACCCCCCACCCATCCCTTCAATTGCTACGTTAATAGGGAGGCATATAGACACTGCCCTTTGCATTGCCTCTATTGGCATGACCGATCAGACATCAACTGCCTACAAGTACATCCTCCCTTGTTAAGTGTCAAGGTGCACAGTTTTGACCAATTGCAATGTACCCCTAGCTTAGTGCAGGGGGAACAAAGGTTGTAGTTGGTCCCCCTGGACATCCATCGAGCCCTAAGCTCTTACTTAGGTTGCTTTATGGATGATCTGACTCTGTGTTTACTTTTGGCACATTCAAGACTTATTCAGGTTAAATTGGTTTAGTGAAGTGACACATTGCATGATAACCAGAAATGAGAAGTAGACCATTTTGTTTAACGGTCTGGTTTAAATCAATGCAGTTATATGCAGCAGGCGTTGCCTTTTATTCCAATTTTCTATGTGCAATTTCTATGCATTTTGCATACAGTGTACTAGCAGGTAAACTTCAACACTACACTTAGAGAGCAACTTTCTCCATTGTAATGTGAACAGAATGGCTCCTTTTATGCCAATTAATTTCCATCGTTTTCCATTAAAACACTCATGAGTGCTTGATATTGCCCAATTATTAACCTTTATATTAACCATTTGCATTTTTTAATATAATTTGAAAATATTGGCCCATGCCTTGATGCGCTTGAAGCTAATATGTCATATATGTGAGCAGAAGATCTGCAGAAGATCTTGTGCCTCTGCTATACAAATTATTAACTGGTGAACTGCTACATGCACATGCCTCTTGTTTTGATATTAAAGCAGTTGTAAAGTTCCATAATATACTAACATGTTATAACATCAGCACTATAACAGAAATACACACTGTAACTGTTGTTGATAAGGCAATCAAAGCTTACTTTCAACAACTTCCTGGATTCCCAGTGCGCTGCTTGATGTGATGCAATCTCAATTCCTCAAGGCTACATATTCCATGGATCATTGCTTCCAGCAAGCAATGATAATGATACATTGTTCAAACATTGAGTTGTAGATCCGAATGCAGACTCTGTGAGAGTTGTGACAAAAGGAAATTTAAGTAAGTTTACAAACTTCTAGGTATGGTTATCAGGAGTGGGATAGAACTTCTGGAAATTCAATATAGAAATACATATTTCTTTTTAGTTTTTGACCATAGATACCCTTTAAGTTACCTGCACGTGATCCAAACCATACCAATCCAACCAATCGTACAGTGCATGGACTCATACAAGTTAAAACATGATAAAGTAAATATGTTGATATGTGACCTTTGTGGTGATTACTAATTTTGGGAGGGTTCTGATTGTTAGAATGGAAAGGAACAATCAGAAGCCCTTGTGTACGCATACCTTAACACGTTCATAACGTTGGAAGCTTAGCATATTATCTAATCCTTTGTGTCTGAGAACAGGCCCTGTGTGAGGTCACAAGGAGTTGACACTTGGATTCAAGCTGTTATGCCCTGCAAAGCTTTTTTTTTATTATAATCATACAATGAGATCCCTAACTGGTCTATTGTGAAAACAGCTTTATGGCAGAAGCTTACAAATTGATGCAAATCAGCTGAAAGGGTCTTTGTTATTTACAGCTTTGAAAAGCAGCCAATGTAAAGACATATTCATATTAAACACTATATTTAAAAGGAAAGTAAATATTTAAATACAGCTGTTTCTCCCATAGGAGTTGTTATTCTAAACTCAATAGGATGAATTTACAAAGCTAAGGATCTTTATTTTTATTTTTAAAGTGACAGCTATGTTTAGCTTAGTCCAATGAGGTTTGAAAAATAGAGCCACATGGCTTAAATAAAGATCTCAGTCCTGGTGTTAAAGCTTGAAGCGTAAATTGAAACCTAAAGGACCTTACATACTAAAAGATACTGAGGGCACATGACTTCAAGCAACTCTCCCATTCAAACAGGTTAGGGGTAGAACAGTGACACCAGTTTTATTCTCATTGAATCATATCAGACTTTTGAGGTAGCCACTCCCAAACAATACTTAGCAATGTAGTTTTTGTAAATGTTATGTAAATTCTATTTATGTACACAACAGTTTAAAACAAAAACATGTTGCATGTAACATAGTGAAAACCTGGCCCATTCCATACAATTGCCTCTACAGAAAGATGCATGCCTCAGTCTACATTATGTATAAGCCCATTCAAAAGGTCATCAAACCATACTCCACAGTAGATTGCAATTGTTCATTGAAGTACAGGCCATTGGATAGAGTTGGCTCAATGCGCTTCAAAGATATTTGTTCTGCTTCATCAGTAGTTGGTTAAAGTAGTAGTCTAATATAGAAAATGAATATTTAGCATTCATATAAATGTGCAATAATAATCAACTCTGTAGATAATTTAAATATCTTGTGTGATATGGTAACATAATCATAATGGAGGGGAATAATAATTCCCCTCTAGTAGTCTATAATGACAGCTAACCCCCAGTTAGAAAGGAGTTTTAAAAAGGACACAGGGAAACAAATCACTAACTCTTTAGAATAGAACATGGTAACAATACAAAACAAAATGATCCTGAAAGTATTGCAATGTGTGTAGTTCACCTACAAGGTTTTTATTTTTCTAAACAAAGCTCGAGATACACTTTAAAGTGATTTTAAAGTCAATAGGGTTTTAAGCTATTTCAAACTCTGATTAAAGCACTTAAAATGGATGCTGCTCCTTGATGTTTAAAAGTTTAAATTCCCTATAGAATCAGCTGGTCCCCTGAACACTGACCCTGATATCCTGTTTTAGGGTGGCTCCTTTCCCTTGCAGGGTCCTATAGAGCCACCATTATGTGTGCTAGTAAGCTGTGTGTCTCCACAAACACGCATAAGATCCAATATGTCCCATCGCACTCCTGCACCCACCCTGACCAATTAATCAGGGTGGGTGCAGCAGTGACAGCAGATGCCTCCGCAAATCTCATGAATTTCAGTAAAAAGTCACTTGCACTCCAAAGCGATGCCGAGTCAATCTCTTTACTGACTATGGTAGTGTAACATCTCAGAGTGACGTTTTCTTCTGTTTGCCTGAAGAAGGAACCACTGGGTTCCGAAATGTGGCTCTGAGATGTTACACTACCATAGTCAATAAAGAGATTGACTTGGCATCGCTTTGGAGTGTGAGTAACATTTTTCTGAAATCCACAAACAAACAGGCACAACAAGGCAAGACATTCCTCTGCTCCTCACTTCATCCCTCCTTCCTTCTTCCAGCTAGTAGATGAACAGTTGCTGGAGTCTTCTCTGTCTCTTGTGGTATTGTACTGAACAGGAAGTTTAGGGAAGCTGAACTGAGATAGATGAAGCCAGCTGTTTAGAAATATAATGACTGTAAGTTTTTGCGCAAAACATTTATGGAAATGCTTTGCTGGGCAATTTTTAATTGCTTGGTCTTAATTCATTATTGATCATTTAATACTACTTCAAATGTATGCATTCTCGTACATATGCACTAAAGGGTAATATGTACTGAGGAAGTACAGAGGCTGCCAAAGCTGCCCTATTCAATTGAATGGCCTGTCAAATGCACCACTGTGCGTTATAGTGCACTTCAACACAGATGTGTTGTGGAAGTGCATTGGAATACCATTCAAAATGAATGTAATATGAATACTGCAACACATTGGCATTAACAGGTTCTTGCTGAAAATTTAATATTGCTGCCCTCAGGATGTTGAAGATCTCTCCCTATGTAAGCTGCATTAGACCCGGTAAGGTTATAGGTTATGCATCTTTTGCTTAGAGCAAACCTATGCAGAACAACGCAACAGATTTGCTTTAAGGCTCCTCCTCAGCAGCATATTCTTTATTTCCTTTGTTCCCCCAACACTCTGTTTAGCCCCATCAGTAACGAAAGTACCCTGTAATTCTAGCTATGGAGGCGCCTGTGCACAGAAGAGGTCTGCTTTAAGAAATTACATCATGCCCTGATTAAGTCCAGGGCTTAATTCCCAATATATTTCTTGTATTGTAAATGCTATGATTATGTCAAAGTCCATGTCCAACTAACACTTGCATTAGAAGGGTAAAAGATCTGACATCCTGTCTGGATTTTTTCTGCTGTCTGGTGTTTTGAGAGATTTTCCCTTACTTCCTGTCCTGGTATAACCATTGTCACTGGGACAGGAGTGATGGGAAACCTCCAATAGCGGTAAGTCTACAAGATGCAGTGTATGGATGTTGCCATTTTATATGTGTGTGTTTTGGATGCATTGCCATTTAACACTACGTAACCTGCATTTTATGGAAAATGCATCAAAGATGCAACAAGCAGGGTTGTTTTTTACTGCACTGTGAGACACTCACAAGGAGCATATGTCCACTGGACCTTATTAATAGACAGAGCAATTGCACTGAATTTTTGAGAGCTCCCTCAATGGCTAATCTACAAATCTTTATGTTTAATGCAACAATAGAATGGAAAGGCAAGCATTTGGAAATGTGAACGTTACATGAAAAATTACTTTATTATTAGTAACCGTACTGTCTACTGACTCTAAGCTGACTGAATCCTGTAGGGGTAACACTAGCAAACACATTGCCAGGTCACAATTTAAGAGTTTCTGTGCTAACTAACATATTTTCCTTTCTCTAGATATCTGTTGTACTTGTTTGAGATTTTGGTACATTTTCCTTTAAAAAATATGCATTTAGTGAAATAGGCTCATATTTCAGAATCCTTGTGCAATTAGGCAGGTATTCCTATTAGTTTCATTAATGCAGGACCCATTCAGATATGAAATAAGAAAAACGCTGTAGCCCATTTTAGTGATTTAATAAGACTAGAAGGACCTTTCATGGCCCCTATAGCATTATGTCCCCAGGTAATTCGGAGGATAAGGGCTTACAAGCAATATGTCTTCAATCAATCCTGGGGATACACTTCTTGCAATGTTGCGTTTAAAGTTAGAAGGGCAAGATACAACTGTCAGGATTCAGGGATGATATATGTGCAGTGTGATCTCAAGCTGCTTGTTATCATTGAGCTGCTAAGTAGCAGACAGGGGGATGATACAGCAAGGATCACAAGCCAAAAGCTTTTGTGCACAATGCAGAGACATGGCCTTGTAAGCTACATTGAGGACACGGGACTGAATTGTAAGCCACAGCTTAGAAATGAAAGTAGAAAAGTGGACCCAAGACTTATAAGGGCCCGCTCTGATGATTATATATGAGTACCTGTTCATCTTCCTCTTATTTAAATAAAAAAGTATCCCTTTCTTCATCAGCAATAAGGTTATGGTTGCCCCACATTGCAGTTATACTCTTTATTTGCTCAGATTTGTGAGACCATTATGCATTCACAAGCAGAGCATATGAAGACAAAATGGTAGATATGCTGAGGGGTTGTTTCTGCTTCTCATACCCCACTATGTACAGGCCATTGTCTTTCAGATAGGGAGACAGGGGGGCATCAGTTGCATTCAGCATGGACTTTGGTGCTGTCAGAAATGTGGCATATTGTATGCTTGTGACAAACAAAAAATTTAAAACACTCATCCTGTGCACAAAAAGCAGGCTGGAGATGGAAATGCTTGGTGAGGAATCTGAACCCAGTGGACTGAAGCTACATGTACACAGTGCTAACTAATAAGGCTTCTCATTTATGCCATTTACCACTTGAACTACTACTACTACTTCTACTAGTTTCTTCCAGTTTAACTTTTGTAACTATGTAACTATGTAAATTTTAGTTGACCTAAATCATTACAGTATAGATTGAAATGCAGTCTATAGATATGTAAGCTTTTCAAGCTCCCTGGTGATTGGAAAGGTCATAAGAAGAACATCTTCCCTGTTGCTCATAAACCTGTTGTTTAGGGTTATGTGACATGTATAAATACCATATTACTGGCCCATCAAATATTCATCTTCAGGCCCCTTGAGCCTTTATTCTAGTACTGGTTATCATAAAACCCTGAGTGCATACCATTAATTTAGTTGTGCCCTCATGTACTTTATCATTTTATGACAATATAATATACACACATGTTCTTTCCTCAAAGGACTGCCTTGGTACACAATCTACTCTTTCTTTTACAGTGTTTTGCAGGCTAAATACAAACTGTCACCTACTAAAAGCCAAAACGGATGCTGTGCACTGCAGAAAGAATTCAAGGAAGGCTTACACCGGCACTTTTTTCTTCGGTCCTCATCACACTCTGTGCTGATTAACTCAGCATATCAAGTGTAGGCACTATCTTGCTGATGAAAATGATAACATTAGGCATACAAGTTAGGATCACAGTGAAATCATTAATATACAGTTTTGTTCTACAAAGTAGCAATAACATGCTACTAAAGCAAAAATTGGGTATGTAGTTCACTCTGATTTTTGTCTGGTTTGCACACTGCATAACTGCTGCTATTTTTGGTACTATGTTCCCATATTGACAAGTTGGTCAGTGAAGGGCCCTGCTTCTCCCAGGAAGGCCAGCAAGCCCAACACCTGCTGATAGGGCACATTCATTTCTGGCAAGATAATTTAGGCATATAAAACTGGCACATTGAACTTTACCACTGAGATTTTCCAGGTGTTTATGAAGCAATTATCGACAGGATATTAAAGTTTTCATCCCATTAATTCTTTTCACTGTGGTAAAATGATACATTGTCATTTTATGTACAAAGTATAGTATAGTTACCATTACCTTCCTTTTGGCTGAGAGTATGGAGGCTATTTACTTGTAATAGTGGGAGTTAGACCATCAGGGCCTGGATTTGTGTCTGTTTTAAGGTGAGGTAGAGCAGTCAGGAATTCTTTTGGGCACAGTGGACCTTCTAGGCTGTTGGCTATGTAAGATTTAAATTCTACATCAATGGTTTTGGGGTGAGGGAATCTAAATTGCATACATGTTCATAAAATGTTTGAAAGTGATGGGCAATTATGTCCACTCTAGAGAAGATGTACCTTGGTCATCCAGGGCTTGGTGTATGCGCATGTTTTTGTGGATGTTTTAGTGCTCTGGCCAAGTATTTTCAATTTTTCTGTTTTTCTCATTGCTCATAATAAAATCTATGGTTTTAGCCTGCAATAAGTCCAAGGGTTCTTTGCGTAGTGTAGCAATGTTTTGAAGGTGGGATACTGAGAATGATTTGTTGTTTGTAGCTTCCTGAGTTTTCAAATCTGAGAGGTAAGACAGTTAATTCTGCTTTGAAGTTGTTTCTTCAGTTATGAGTCTATTTTCATACATTTTACTATTATTACACATTTTCAGAATGTGCTTCCAAGACTGTCACATCCAAGGCATTTGAGGTGATGTTGAAGTAAAAGTACTCCTCAAGGACTTCCTTTATATCAGTCAATGGTGTATGCTACCCCAGGATTGCAGGGTTCAGCCTCTACAATTTAGCTCTACATTCCACCTGGGGGGAATGAAAGCTTCGTGGTGATGAGTGAGTAGTCTGATGTTGTCAGGATTTCTGTGCTAGTAAAATAGAATTTGTCCTAACAAAAGTTCAGATTTAAAAAGTGGTAATACGGGGCCAAAAACTGTGTAGTCTCTAGTGCCTGTGTTCAGCAGGTGCCAGGTGTCATGTGCCAGGTGTCATGTGAGGTGAGTGCAAACAACTATTTTTTAATCTATCGGAGAGTATGATAAGGTAAAAAGAATGTGTTAGTGGTAGAGTCTTCCAGGGGGTTAGGGATACATTAAAATATCTTCCTAGGACTAGAATGCCAGAGAAAAGTCTTACAGTAATCTGCCTATCTTTCACATGAAGGGAATATCCTTGGTATGGGGGCAGTATATGTTGGCCAAGGTTAGTGGTTTGACATCTGCCGGGCCCTTCAGAAATAAACAGTGATCTTCAGGGTCAGCTAATTCTTCTGTCAACGAAAGTGAACATGTTTTGTGAGGATGTTATTCCTGTATATAGTCCTTTCACATTTGTCAAAGCAAATTTCCACATCAGGTCGCTTGCCAGGCCACGCCCTCAACGGCACATGTGTTTTAAAACGGTGTACCTTTCCTTTTTCTAGATTAAAATTGAACATTTATCCCAATAGTTGACATTGTTGCTTTGTTGAATATGGTAAAGCTACCATTGGGGCCTTCAGCTGCCTTAAGGGATGTTGGGCTTATGCTATGCTGCTGTACCTTTTAAAGAGGATGGGGCTATCGCCAAGGCATATTTCTATTATTATTAATATTGTTATTATGTGCTGTCAAGTTATCGACTCCTAGTGACCACATGGATAGTGTTTCTCCAGAATTGTCTGTCTTCGGGTTGGGTCTTAAAGTAGATCGAAAGGCTAAAATAATCCACATTCAAAACCTTGCCTCCCCACTGCTCTTACACAAGCTGCATAAAGATGTGATTAAATACCTTTGTAAATACCTTTTACTATTCTTCTTTAGAGTGGTCACATGACTGCAAAGCTTTAGTTCCTCTGTGTAATGAGCGGCTACTGCAGCTGGTGAGAGGGAACTCCTTCACCTGCCAACAATGGCTATGGGTGTAAAAGCCAGCAAGCGACAACAGGGCTCTCTGTTATTGAGTCCCATTGTCAAGCTCGCACATCTACATAGGGGAGCGGGAGATCTTTTTAACAACCGTATGAAGTTTGTGTAAGATCAGTGGGGGTTGGGGGGTCAAGGTTTTAAATGTGGCTTATTTTAGCCTTTCCTTCTACTTTAATTATTCGTAATAGCATGTTCAGAATTTCGGTAAGGGGTTTCAAACTTAATATGGTAAAGACAGCTTACATCGGCTTTTTGTGCTGACTATCTGGACAATATGATGGGGAATTTTTGTATTGTTCTGTGGATTGCTCCGCCCGTGTGCACCTTTCCTTTTGCTAGATTTTACATCGATCTGAGTGGCTGCCATTGTTGCATTGTTTGATGTACAGATAGTCACTAGAGGGAGAAATACAAATCTCTACTCACAAAGCAACATTTTTACGGATACATGAGGGACAGGGCAAGAAAAGAAAGCAGACCTCTAGGCAGATGGGCAACTGCCAGTGCAGCTGCAGGAACACAAAAATTAACAAGGCCAAAACCCCCAATGCTGCTTTATTCTGTGTCTTTGTTTTATTTCATATAACAGAATGAATATTTTTGTATCATGGAGCTGGAACAGAAATGATAGTTGGGCAGCAAAATGAGTAATGCTTATTGTCCATATTGGATTGATTACACTAAAGCTTTAAGCAATAGCAATAAAAGAGCTTTAGATGTGCAAGCTGTATCTATACTACTGTAGGTTTTATGTACAATTTGTGACCATATTCATATAGTGAAATCTCACTTTAGAAAGCAATGATTACAACCCATGTTCACAATCATTTTGTAGCAAGTAATACGAAGCAACTGGAAATATATAAAATATAGTTACATGGGCACCTGAAGGACTCCACCCCACCTCCTGTAAACAGAAAAAGGGAGGAGAATTGGGATTGAAGCGTCACTTGGCTTTAGGTAACGTGGAAAAGGGGCATTAGGTTTTTGGGGGGGAAGGAATTGGGATGGGGGTAGGGTGAGATCAGCTTTAAGTTTAACACTATCCAAAGAGTACCATTTAAAATCTGCATTTTATGAAATTCACAGTTAGCTTTTGGATAAACTAATATCTATAATTAGGAAGCTTGTCAATTTCATTGAAACCACTGACATCAGAAAGACATTTTTATGACTTGCTTTCATGAAGCAGTAATTGAAAAACAGGAAATGCAAAATCATTGTCCCATTAATAGCTGCCAACTAAACCAAGGCTTCAGTGAAAGCTCCTATCATGTGATCATAAATATTGCCTAAGGAGATCCTGTGGATTTCTTTGAGGCATGGGTTCAAGCTCTATAACCTTTGCTTTACAATTCTTAACCTTTAGCAGCCAACTTTATATGTATAAGGTGGTATTTTTAGGTGCCCCAGGAATTAATGGGACAGATTATAGACCTGGGGACGGGTGGCTATGACTAGCATGTTAATCAACTGAGACTGAAGATGACAGCTATGCTGAGCCAGAGGGTTGTTAAAAAATAAATACTAAACTGGCAGAAGTCAAATTCAGCCAGGCACAGACAGTGCCAATGGTTGAGATAGAAGCGTGGTTGGGAGTATAGCCAGGGGACATTACTAGCAGTAACTAGAGCCAAGCATCAAAACCAGAGTCCGGAGCAAATACATTGTCAGCAATCAGAGCAAGGGCAAGGCAGGTGAAGTACAAACAAGCGAGGTTAGGATAAAAAAGGTCAGTTCAAGAAACAGCAAAGAGTCACATGCATCTGCTATAACCAAGGCAACTTATTGTAAGAATAAGTTGTCCTTTAAAAAGGGGCTTGACCATAAGGATATGCGTTGATGTCAAGTCAATTATGGGTATTCTCAGCCATGCCCCTCCAGGTTGACCTCACACCTAAGGGTGTAACGGGAATGCTGCTGCAGGTGTTTGATGCAAAAGGGGAGCCAAAGAAGAACAAGAAACAGGTAGAATATCAGGAAACACACTAGAGAAAACCAATCATGAGAAAGACAGGGAGAACTGATGAAGAAAAGACAGCAAGGAAGGATCCTGACTATTCAACTGTGCCGCAGCCTGCTGACTAGTTGAAAATAGTAGTTCTGGTGATCGGCTGCTCAGATGTGAGAACTGAGTCCCATAGGGAGGTCACATACTCCCCTATCCCTTGTCTCTGATGGAGCAACAGAGTGGCAGAGAAACACACTGAAGGTAAGTATCAGCCTATGAAGATTTCTTACACCAGAACCTGACACTTTGCCCTGAATGGATAAAGTGACACATTTTTGTGAAATGTGCTTGTTGAGATATATAAACTGTGAACCCACTAAAACAACATTTATATAGAGATGTAGCCAGATCTTCATCGCACCAAGCAACATATTTACCTTTTAAAATAGGTGTAAAAGGTGACAAATCAGGTTAAGAAAGTGCTGTACAAAGTTTAGTATTTCATGATTTACATAAAAATATTAAATTGTTAGTTACATATCATTTTAGGCTATTTTTTCCTGCTAATGGAACGGGCCTTTCATGCCTTGAACAGTCCATGTTATCTGCTACATATTTAAACAGGACAATCCCATAACAAGTAGGAAAATCATAGTTTAGAGAAATATTCTGCAGGAGGCTGCATGTATTGTCTGCTTTAATGAGCTGTCCTTGGAAAAGCCTGAAGGAATGTTTGCCAGTATCTTATTGTGATTTAATTTCCCCATGCATAAAATGGCTGGCTGGTATACACAATCAGATTAAACTGGCTCTCCTGTCAATGAATCATAGCAAACGGGTCGGGTTCACTGGTGACTTTGTCCATCTATCCCTCTCTCTTAGCTTACATTATTTTTTCAAGCTTTTTTTTACTGACACTCATCAATCAGTAGCATTTAAAACCCTTGATTACTAGTGGGTTGAGTGGGGGGTAACAATGACTTGTAGCTGAGCCGGGGCAGTGAAGGGGTTAATGAGAGACATTTCTCTGAGTCTGTCACTTTTGGTGTGCTCTACTTGGCTGCCCTTCGCTTCCATTCCATTTGAAGCTCTGTAATCCCCTATTTGGTTTAGTTCCACATGATTTCTTGTTTTGCACATGCCGAGGTACCAATGGGACAAGAGTAAATTATACAAAATAATAAAGGCTGTGCTTGCTCTAATAACTTTGATAATTACTTGTACCTGATATTAGTGAGGTAAAAAGTATATTTCTGTTTGCAAAAAAAAAAAGCTTTAAGAGCAAAATTTCTTCAAGAGCAGATACGGCTGAGATCTGTTTCAGAATCTACTAAAAATGTTTTTTGCAGCTGCTGAGTCGTCCACACAAAAATACACAGATGTTTGAAGGAAAAATTATTACAATTTGTCAAGGTAAAGCTCTTTAGATATATACTGGAAATAGAGCTGTATTTATTAATGTATGCATGAATAGCATTGCTCAAACACACCTGTGTTTGATTCGTCAGCAATTTGGCCAAATAGGCTGCCAAAAAATGCAAACCCAAATCCAAACACCATTGAAGTCAATGTGATGGAATTCAGGTGGGCAGTACACACCGCACTACAGAAAATCTGGTCAATGACATCACCTGGGATCCCCGGCGGTAACTTTAAATTATTGCAGCAGGGAAGCTGTTATTTAGTAGCGGGAATGTGGCATGTGTGACGACATGGTGATCAGTTTATAAGTTAAATGTGTATTGGGGTTGAGTTATGTTTGAGTGCGTTATGCTGTGTGACCTGGTTATGGAAAGACTATCAGCACCATCCCTCGTTATCTCCTATTGTTCTCTGAGGGAGCTCAGAACAATGACATTCTGGCCAGGCTCCTGCTATGGCTGTCTGGAGCTCGTTAGCAGGTGGACACCTGTGGTGTTATGAAGACAGAATGTCCAGGGAGGGGACGGGGGATGTGATGGGATTATATTCTGATCTGATCACTTTCTGTATAAAAGTTTGTGCAGTTGTTCAATAAAGCAGAGTTTGTTTACCCTACACTCAAGCCTTGGCTAGTGACTGGGGAAACTGGGAGCTAAGGATCTTCAGGTTCCAATATCTCCTCAGCAAGGAAGAAGACAGCGGCGGACATACTCATCCTGAGTACAGGGGTCCGTCACAGCATGTACAGATTGGTGTGTAGCGGGTCATCATGATTGATTAGGATAACCTCGCTAAACAACATGAATAATGGCTACAAGGTCCCCCCTACCCTTCTAAGGTACCCCTGCTAATATTGAAAGACATATGGCCTGGTATAGTAAAGAAGTTTGGGGCAAACTCTCAATACCCTTCCTTCCCTGGTCATCCAGGCTCCATGTCTGGATAAGGGTCTGGTTGGAATATTAAGGGGAACTTCACAACATTTTTTTAAGTTTAATTAGTAAATGCCCTCTCAGCTTTGGAGGGCTTTCTATGTCATTTTGGTGACTATACATTGCCGAGATCTAAACCAGCGCTGTACTGGTTTATAATTTTACAATGCTGACTTTAAAGAGCTGCGCATGTAATTATATGCATATAATTATTGCTATGAGCAAATAATTATACACTCTGTGCTGAGCTCAATTTTTAACCTGAATTCAGAATACTCAATCTTTGCAGATGTTTGGTTCTAGCCTTTTAGAATTTTTTTATTTTCGAGGCCAATTTAACATTTTCCCCGAATATAAACAACAATCCTATTCAAGAACATGTTCAGATCTTCGTGGGACAATGGAAATGCTCAGACAGTCCAAGAGTCAAAAAAGTCAAATAAATTCAATAACACAAATCTTTAGAGTAAATACTCGAACTTCACAGAGGTTTGTTTCTAGCTTCTCAGAATATGTGATTTTCGGGGCCAATTTAGCATTCTCCCTGAACATAAACAACAACCTTATTCATGAACAGTTTCAGGTCTTCTTGGGACAATGGAAATGCTCAGACAGTCCAGGAGCCGAAAAAGTGAAATAAATTAAATAACACAAATCTTTAGAGTAAGTAACATTACATACAGTATAGCCTTGGAGTTTTTAGAAATATAAAAGCTGGGAGAATAATGTCATCATTCTGTATTACATGTAATAGTAAAATAATTTGAAGAAAGAATTGTTTGCTAATTTTCACTAAAATAGAATGATTGGACTTGGCAGAACATTGAATAAAGTTTGACCACATGATTCTTTTTTGTGTTAAATGATTATTTTTGAACGAAAGGTCATATGAAATTATCAAACTGTGATCATTTGATCATTTATCACTGAATATTGCAAGTGTAGCCTGACAGCAGCCCAGCAGCCTTTTTTTAACCTATGTAAGTAAAGATTACAGGCAGCAGCAGGGGTCTAAGCTAACCGACTAAGGCATCTTTGGGCAGGTTTCTTACAAAAATAAGTATTTTTTTCTGTCTGCTTTATATTTGGAAAGTTACCATCACTTCCTTGTTGATAAAACATTGTCAGCAAGATAGAAAGTAAGTGGACATCTATCTAACTATGCCCAAGATAACAGTTAAAACCCAAAAGGGGTTCTGACACTTCCCCACTGTATCTACAACTAGCTGCCTGTTTCCGTGCCAGAAAGTTTGACATTCTAAATTTATCCAGGTGACTGTTGCTACCAAGACGGAAAGTAGTTGGAAATCCAAAATTTTACATTTGCCACCAAAACAGGAGGTAAGCGGAAATGTTCTAGAGGGAACAGACACCTATTCTGGTAATAAGTGTCCAAAAGGGGAACTCCCCTGACTTGTAAGAGATTTGATAGACAGCAAAGAAGAAACTGACAGGGGTTTTAACCATTTTCTTCTCTATCCAAAACTAAAATGAAAATTTCACCACTGAGACACAGACAGAAATTCTTTCTTGACAAAAAATGTTTTATCACTAAATGTGACCCAGCTGGGATTTTGTACACTCACTTCCTGTTATGAATGACATCTGTCCAATAGACAGGTGGTGGGGAGATTTTATCTCACTTCCTGCTCTGTCTAACACCTGCCAAGTGATGCAAAAAAGACAGTCAAGAAGTGAGACTTCCAACTTAGTTAAGTAGGTCCAGTTGATTTTTATTTGCTAAAGTGAGAGTCACAGGAATAGCCAATGTGTTTTTTTAGGGGATCACCAGTCCTCCTTCATCAGAGCTAAAGGGTGCAACATATACATAAAGTTTTAGAAATGCCCTTTAGCCCTGATTAAGGGGGACTGGGGAACTCATTGGCCACTCCTGTGACTCTTACTTTGGCAAATTGAATTCGACTGGACCTATTAAACTTAGTTGGTGCTCTCATTTCTTGACCGTCTTTTTTCCATCATTGCTACAGTATCCTCCTGTCATATACCTTAAGGGGAGTTTGAGATGCTGAGGGTGTCCTCTCTTTCTGCTCCAGTCCAAACACGCCCGGAGAGTGGAACAGGTGTGTAAGGACAAGGAGAGGCATGGGTGCCAGAGGGTGATGTAGATTCTGGAGGAACTGTGTGCAGGACGTGAGGGTCTTCCAGCAGGACGCAGGTGCTGAACCCAGGATCCAAATAGCAGGGTCGAGGCAAACTGGGTCAGCAACAGTCTGGCAGCGCGGTACAGAAATAGCAAACAGGACGTGGTCCGGAACAGGCCAGGTCGCTAACTTGCGAGCAGCGTGGTACACGACGATAGGCAAAAGAGCAGTCCAAACAGGCCGGAGCAGAAGGTCAGGACTAGCTGGGTCGGTAACGTGTGGTCAGTCAGGAAGGCAGGTTCAGGTTTGCAATAACAGGAACAGCTGAAGATCAGTGAGCATGGAGGCCAGGATGTCTCAGCCATAAATAGCCCATTTGGCGCCACCGTTCTAAAGAGCACATGCACACGTCCGCACACACGCCGTGGAAAACACGCACACGAGCATGCGCATACTTACACAGAGTCACAAGACCATGTACAATTCTTCTATGTGCAAAACTATGGGCATGCATATGCACATGTGCAGATGCCCATCTGGAATTCTGGTTGTACAGGCTGGTTCTGGCTACCTGACACCTTTGTTGCATTCACCTTTTGCTGGCCTCTCAACCTATTCTTTACACTAGTGTCCAGCACTTCATCAACACTTCAATCTTTGAAAAATGTCAAGCAGACAGGAAGTAAAGATAATTCTTCTAAATATGAGCACAGGAAGCAAAAAAGTTAATCGTTTCAAAATTTTCCTAAATTTTCCGAAAGCCAGAGAAAAAAGGTTCTTGCAAGGAGATTAAAATAGTGCTTTTGTTAGTTTTCTCATGGCACATATAATAATTCATTCATTTATCATTTTCACCCAGGTTTACACTCAAAATGATTTTCAATTTAAGTGTATGAAAAGCGAAAACGTTAAAAGAAACATTTTAAAAGAGTAGGAAAGGGTTATAACCCTTTTGAAATTACTTTACCATTTGTGTCCCACTGGGAGATTTCCCTTCACTTTCTGTTCTAAATATGCAACAGGTAGAGAAAATCTTCCCAAAGTGAAGGGAATAACACTCTTATACAGTTGACACTGAAACAGGTGTACTTGATAGAGGTTCTAACTTGTCCCCTACACTATCCAAAAATAACAACAACAAAGGTTTTGCACTTTAAAAAGTTTTTTAAAAATGTATCTTAACTGGAGAGGTAAAAATTGTTTTGACCATATCATCATTTATGTTGATGCTTAAAAAGTGCCACTAGAAATTTAAAGAAATGTTATGTGAATATTATATGCTTGAATTTCTTGAGATGCGTGTAGCTATCTCCTTCTGCACTGGCACAGTCCATGAAGTGTGGTGGAATAAAATGTCAACTGAGAGGTACAGATGCTTCAGTGTCACTTAATGTGTCATGGAGAGCTTCTGCGATTTAAATATGGTGTTACACAAGCTCCTTATTATAGACACAGCTTGTTTTTAAATCAACAGGTTCAAATTAGAAAGATGAGCAAAGTCTTTCACAATCAAAAGGGAATTATCGCCTTAGATGAAGAACAGAGATTTGCTAACAAGTTTTGATTTAGCTGAAATTAACAAGATCCCCATTTAGCTGATTTAGGTTCACACAGTTTGTCTGTTCCTCAAAGGGAAATTATTCGAGGCAGCCTGTGAACCATGCAAACATTCCGAATATTCTCAGCTTAGTCTTGATTATTCAGGCTAAGGGCATAAACTTTTGGATTTACTTGCATTTAATGACCCTGCAAGCACCGTGCTTTGATAGAAATCTAAATATGCTATTTAGAAGAAGGATTTAAGGAAGCAACATTTTAATTGAAAAAGAATAACAATAAAAATCTTCATTTAAAAGGACACTTGTCTCAAAAAAAAATTAGGTTTTATGTGTAAAAAGTGTCAAAAAGGGCCTGGTGAAGAATGGAAAAGAAGAACCTGATATCTTGCTATGGGTAACAGAACCCATGTCTTCTTAGACATGTTCTCTGAAAGCATCCCGTTGTTGCTTTATGTGCTGCTAGGGAGTAATTGTCAGGCATGCAGAAGTGAAAAGGCCTCTAAGTCTTACATTTGTGATCACTTGTAGACTTATTAGACTTAAAGTAAACCTGTGCATTGCCCACACTTTGCAATTTACCAGGTTAGCCCAAGGGAGTAAAATGAGGAATGTGTCACCTCCAAGTTACAGTGGTCAGAGTTTACACAAGGATTCTTTCCCTGCCTCTACATAACAGCTCAGAGCTTGAAAATCAGTCACTCATGGGAGTAAAGAAAGTGGGTCACATGTTTCCCATACAAACAGCTGAACAAAGCAAAGGTAAGTCTCAGATGGATACAGACTGCCTTAGCACCAGCCCCCAGGAACTCAAGGTACAACCCCAGTCGGTGACAGTAAATTGTGTGCATAATAATGACTATACCACAATGGAGCACTACTGAGAAAAGGTTAGACAAACGTATAGGTATTATAAGTTATATATAGGGATTAACCATATAGGTAAAGGCTTCACATAGGCAATGCGAAAGGTATCTAGAGTTTCTCTTTCTTTCATTGCAGTTCAAAGTCTCTGCAGGACTACTGGTCAACCCATAAAAAAAAGTGTTCCAAAATGAACTGCAAGTCAGTCAATTCCTTCTCCCACATGTGTTAAGCAGTTCTCTAGATTACTAGTTCCAGTATTCCCTGTAAACTACCTAGGAAGAACTTGAGACCTGCCCAATCCAGCCGTTTTTCTACAATGTGAAACAAACCTATGTATATAGTAGCACCAGGCACTTGTAGCCAAACTGTTCTCAGAGCAAAAGATTGATGAGACAGGTTAGAAAGCCTGCTTTGCTTTCTATTGTTCCCCTTTCGACAAACAATTCTGGCTACTCCTCACTATTCCAGCCTCTTCACATGCCATTGACCAAGCCAGCCGTCTATGTTTATGTAGCATTCTGCAGAGAATGTAGCCTGAAGGCTGACTGATTGTCCCTGCACGTCCGACCACCCTCCAATGTCTATGGGCTCCCTTAGGATGACTTTTGTATGATCGTTACAAAACACTACAAACAGCAAAGACTCTCTGCTGAACAAAGTTAATTATGGCTGTAATTGACTACAAAGATCATCATTCAGCCATTACCTTTAAATTATATTTATTTACATAAACATAAATGATAATCAATATTCATCTATTTCCCAGTATCGGTGTTCTCTTCCAGGTTTATAATGACTTCTCTTTCTATACATGAATATTGTTTTAGTTCCTGGTGTACGTATTGTTTAAAATTCAGAGACTGTGAGGTCAAAGTCTTTAAGCCAATATTTTTGTAATGAAAAATGTAGCTGCGCACGACTCAGTAATTTAATCTATAAGTAAAACGCTCCACACCACACTGATTTTCACAGACAGATCTTCAATAAATCTTGTTTTGAGAAAAATGATATTAGGCCGATTCTCTAGAAATGCTGGTACAGTACACTATGCCCACCTCTCAGTTATCACCATACCGAGCTGGCCATAACAGCTTATAGATATTTTCTTTTAAAAAATGCAATAAAAATGGCATGGATTTATTTTCTCTATAGAAATACAGATTATTCTGTATGTGACCTGTAACCAGAATGGGGATCTTCTTACTATAAGGCAAGTGAGGCAACATCTCCAACATCCCCCCTGTGGGCAGCATGGAATCACTCTCACCAAGCAGCTTTAGCTATAATAATAAAACAACATGTGTGTGCAGGGCCTGTACTGCTGTTTTCTAAGTTGCCGGACTGGCCAAGGGTCCTGTTTGGAAAGTTTAGTGTGTAGGCTAGTGATTGCCACAAACAGTGAGAAAGAAGATCCTTTTCAGTGTTGACTCTGAGGCTGGGAACATCTTGCCCCCTGACATAGCAGAGTAAAGGCCCATGTTGACAGGCTTTGAGCTTGTGTCAATGGGTAAATGCAACTGGGATATGCAAACATTCTGCTTGCATTTAGATGAGTTTGAAATGCTTCTGATAACATTTAAAATGTCTTGACCAGTGCAGTTGACTTGCAGTTGACTTTATTTTAGGCTAAATCAACCAGTTTTATGCTGCTATTGCATTCCAAATTACTTGTATAGGTAAAAGAAACAATTCTGACATAAGCAAAGGCCAATTGACATGGGATCCAACACTCCTTTGCCACAGACAACCTAAAAGTAGGGCAAATCAGCAAATTGTTTAATCTTCCTGGATATATTCAGTACATACAGGTTTGTCCTTTCTGCAAAGAAACACGCAGGTAATACATTGCAATTTCCTGTCCTGCCTAAATTCTGTATTTCTCTGTGGATGAGACAGACCAACATGCAATATTAGACAGCCTCAGCAATACAGTTTTTAATTTTGTCAGGGTCTTTATATTTAAAGTCAACGTCAAATTCTGAAGCTTTCACTGCCCATCCTCAAGCCAGCCAGGTGTTTTAGCACACTTCTCCAATACAGTTCAATTCTAACAATGTCTATGTGTTTGGTTAACAGCAGAAGCAGATGAACTGCCTGATCTTCTTTAACAATCTGCCTCCACACCAGCAGAAGACACTATGAAAGCAACATGACCAACTACAAAACAGCTGCCAAACAGTCCCACCTACAGTATGGAGATGTTACTCTAACGTCTATAGCAGCCTCTACAGATCTACAGATTGTCATTGTAACAATTTTCCATTGCAGGAATTCACTATTTGCAGGTATTCTGGTCCTGAATTGTATGTGAGGATGTGGAGGGTTCTACCTCATACTTGCCAGCTCCCAGGGAAACATTGAAATACGGACGGTGGTGGGGTAGAAGGTGCTCACTACATTGTAATCTTTACACATAATTGAACTTTAAACTGGCAGAGTGTAAGGGGTAGATGCATCGTGGATAGTCATATTTGTATCTCTGGCATCCCTCTTCCCATCTTCAAATGCACACCACAGCGCTCAGTAGATTCCCAATGATATTCTCCACCAACAATCATTTGCAGGCTGCCATTATCAAAAGGCCACTGGGAAGTATTCCTCACAAAACATGCAAAACAGACAGTGGTTTGTCCTTGTGTAATAAAGTTTATTAACCAGTTGACATCCGCGGTGTTAAACCCCCTTCCCATCCAGACCATTTTTCCGTATTCAGCGCTGCGGTATTTTGGCTGACATTTATTCCGTCATGCAACGCTGTACTGAAATGAATTTTATACCCTTTTTTGAGGACAGATAGAGCTTTCTTTTGGTGGTATTTATTCACCACTGGGGTTTTAATTTTTTTACTATATTAAGGAAAAATTACTGAAATGTAAAAAAAAAAACAGTTTCCCCTATATTAAATTATAAAACATTTATTATTACCCAACTTTTTGGTAAGAAAAAACCGGCCGACGCGCGGGGGGTGGGGGTGGCGGACGGAAACGAGCACATATAGACGATCGGCGGGCTATGGAGCCGCTGATCGCCTATATGTGAAACACCCGGTAACGGGTGTTTGAATTGGTCGGGTCTTTTCTGCCTGTGCGTGCCCGCTAGGGGGCGTGCGCGATTAGAAAAAAATTGCCGTCTGGAGACGGCAACCCGCCAATGCTGCAGTGCCGTCCGTCCGTTTTTTTACAACGGGCGGACGGCAAGTGGTTAATCAATGAACATACACGCTGACATAAAATATGACATGGTATTCACTGAATGAATAGTACAAGGCAGACCCCATACAAAGCTGCCTTGCTAGCTGACGCGTTTCAGGGAATATACCCCCCCTTCCTCCGAGTGAGTAGTGAGTGAGCGAGTGAGTGAGTGAGTAGTATTTTATGTCAGCTGGTATGTTCACTGATTAATAAACTGTATTACACGAGGACAAGGCGCTGTCTGTTTGTTTTGCTTGTTCTTCATTTAAAATGTTTGAATGTCTCCTTTAAGGTAAGTACTTTAAACAAACTCCTCACATTGCAACCATCATTAGGTACTTGCTCCTCTCTTACCAGAGTACCCCACCATAACAATTTGTTATCACAGTCCTTGAAAATCATATGCAATATGATGTATATTGTATAATAATAGGGCACACTCCCTATGTAGCAATGTTTCACCCTGGAGATTCACCGTCCAAGCACTGGATATTGTGGGAGGCCAAGAGGAGTGCATATATGCACCATACCCATAACTACATGTTTTTTTAATTTATTTAACGCATCTTAAGCAGCAGACTGGGGAGTAAGAAATGGTGCCTTATGGTCCCTGCTGTGGTTGCTTTGGAGAGTCTGTCAATATAAGTTTTCTTTTAATTAATTCTTTTAATTACCATTTACAGCCTATTAGCATTAATATGAATGTATCTGATAAAAAGCACAGGCATTCCAAACATGGATGCACATGCTCTAAGACAAATTATTTAGTTTTGAAAGTTTAGAGGAAACATTTCTCACCCCCTTCTACCGCTTCCCTGTCATTACTTGATACTATTGATGTAACTCTGCGTTTAATGATCTTGTTCAGCATTAGTGCGCTGGTGATTTTAAACTTTTGGCACAGTCATTAGTTACAAAGAGTAATTATTTTCTTTCCACTAACTCATTTTTTAAATGGCTCCAGGCAGCATTATTTACAGAACAAGGAAACAAAATACCCATGTAAAATAGTTAATCGCAAATTACTAATTATATTCTCTTTTAAAAATATCATGAAATATTATCTCCATGAAAAGTGAAAGGTCTGCTTGTCTACGAGCTCTTCATGCCTGTTATGGCCACTCAATCCATCACACTGGGAATACTTCCTGCTTGTGCTGCTGAGAAGGGTGATCACTTTAGTAAAAGAACAGCCTGACCCTTTCTCAAGAGGCTAAAGGTTAGAAGGTAGCCACAATGTCGGCAGAGCTGGGCTCGTAAGAAGAGAATACTGCCCCATGGCAAATTAAAGACTTTACAATTAAAACGGCTAATTATTCTTTTGCTATGTTTACAGTGGACCAGTCAGTTCCACCAGGGGTGTAACTAAGCATTATGGGGCTCCAGAGAAAGGCTGTTAAGGGCTCCGCTACCTCTCTGTTTGAAGTCCAAGTGAACTTTCAGTTTAGGTTAACTAAATACATTTCAGGTGTATTAAACCAAAGGCGTGCAAAGTCTTACAGTTTGCTTTCTGCTAAAGACTTTGCACACTTTCTGTTTTTATGCAACTGGAATGTATTAAGTTGATTTTTGGGTTTCAAAGTGAACCAATCAGTTCCAACAGGTGTGTCATTATGAATGGTGGGATCACACAGCAAGGCTGTTAGGGGGTCCTCTGCCTCTCCTCTATTTATCCCCGAGGCAAGCACGCCAATGACACAGAGTCATATTATATTCATCATAATCTTATAGTGGTTTCCAAACTGTATATCCCCTTGACGACCCATGACGGGATAATTCCATCATGGATCCTTGCACAGGGGTTAAACAGACTCCCAGCAACTCTGTTCATGTTTGTAGAACCAACTGTCAGCTTTACAGAAAAAGCAATTCTTGTGACTCAGCTGTCGCCAGATCGCTTCCATGATCTGGTAAAGTGCCCAACCCCCCGCCCGACACCCCCGTCGTGTTTTCTGGGCTCCGCTGCCCCTCCTGTTGGCCTGGGACCGGCATCTGTCGGCAGGAAGCTGGAAAGGAGAGCGGCGAGCGTCCGTTTACCGATCCCCTCCCCGTTCTATGGGACCGGGAGCAACGTGTATTGCATCACTTCCGGTCCCTGAGCCAACATTGCTGGGGTTCTGAAGCCCAGCAATAAGCTATTGAAGTGCGTTCTTTACTTGGACCCCCAGTATCACCTTAAAGAGTATCTGTCATCATCAATATGCTATGACATGGGGTCTAGTAAGCCCCCCATGTCATAGCAATTAAAGTAAAGAAAAAAAAAACAGTTTTAAAAATATTAAATAAAATATTAAATAAAATAAATGTAAAAATAATTTCTAAAAAATGTAAATATAAACATATCTCTGATGACCTGTAGGGGCTTTTTTAAGCGTTATCTATGAACTTTTTGGGGTACTGAATTTTGTCGCGGTTTCACGGACACGCACAATTGTTAACCTGGGCATGTTGGGTTGCTGTTTACTCGTTGTAACCACATCTTTTATATTTTACAAAAAAAAGGGTTTTATATAGTGTTTTGGTGCACTAAATGTAACTTAAGTGCAATTTTCACAAATGTTTTGGGTTTGATAATAAGTTGCGCTAATGTTGTGTAACATAAAAATTTCCAACTGCCACCATTTTATTCTGCAGGGCCTTGGCATTCAGAAAATATATAGGGGGTTATGAACAAAAGGGGGAAGAGTTTGGAGAAGGCAGGAACAATCTAGGCCAAAATAGCTAATTTGGAAAATTTCTCCAATTCATCTCACTTTCCAGTTCAGCTATGTTGTCCTAGATTGTTTGCTTCTCCCGCCTTCTCCAAACTCTTCACCCTTCTGTGAATAACCCTGATAATGTTTGGGGGTTTTAAGTAATTTTTTTAGGCCTAAACTGTGGATTATAATATGTAAGCAAAAAACTGAAAAAAAGGCCTTGGTCCTTAAGGGGATATACTTTCAATTTTTTTCAAAATAATTTGCCAAATGCTTTTGCTACCTGTATACATTATTATGTAACCAGACACTGCTGGGCCTCCAATGCTGATGTATGAATTGCTATGGCTATTGTTATGCCCCTAAGTTCCACACAAGAAAACAATAACAGATAACCCTATTTGAGAAAATGTTTAGTGTTGAATTTAGGATTTAACTGTCAATAGACCAATGAGGGTGGCTAGATATGCAGGTAAAATTTGATGTGTTTGCCAGCCTGTTGTATAAACATGCACACTTGGATTACCTAAGCATGCTTGTAAACCACATGCACGAAAGAGGCTGTAGTACCTTGTAGTGGATCTAAGTACAGACTTCTTCCCATTCTGTACTTTGTACAGGTTAGCAAGGTCCAAAATAATAGTGACACTGCACTGTCTTTCATTGCAACTGTGTTCTCAACAATTCTTATCATTGATAGATGTGCGTACTCTGTCCTCTTCTAGTCCTGGAAATTTCATGTAAGGAAATGGCAGATTCCAGGGGAGCTAGGACTGTGGCAGGTAGCAAATCTGACAGGTTCTCTTTAATATAAAACTCTTCTATGTTTCTGTAGAGGGCAGGGGCACTTTACTTTTGTTAACTGCTAGCTACTAATTGGCCCACAGATAGCAAAAAAATACTTGACCGTATTTACTAACCCTACTCCCACTCTAGCCAACACATAAAAAATGTTCTGTGTGGAGTTACACTTGAAAAATGAAAGTATCTGCGGTGGCTAGGTGTGTTCAATGCACTGGCAGGCAATTTGATGTCCTTGAAAATCTTTTATTGCTGTTACAGGCTCAGAACACATGCCAAACATCATGAATTAAAAGTCGAGAGACAAATAGCTATTAACATATTTAACTGATGCGTTCCTGTTCTCCAAACAGTAATAAAACATCTTATAAATGAAATATGTACACAGTCTTTTTTAGACAATGTGAGTCTTGATTTCCCTTAATTGAGAAAGAAGCCATTTCAGCAGATTTGCAGCTAAACTAAAGTAACAAATTGCACTGATTCCAGTGAAACAGACATCCATGATCTAAACCTAAGATGATGGACCTCCATTGTTTCATGCACGGCTACTTAGAAGATTACGTTCAGCATTTTCACTCTAGTTGTGCAGGTACAAGACATTGACAAATGCCCCATTTCTGGAAATGCTCTGGAGGGCAATGAAATTACTTCTTTGCTCTCTGTAGACTTCACAGTCATTTAAATTTACACAAACTCTGCCGTGGACGTGGTGAAGCAGAGCGCTAAACTAGTATTGCTGCATGAAAGAGAAACCAAACAAGACTGTAACACTAGCAGCAAATATGGGGAATGTGTCATTGCCCCACTCAGCTTTGTCACCCCAAACAGATGGCAGACAGATATTCCTGAGCTTGTAGGCTGGACCAAAAAAAACTTTATAATTTCATTTTAAAGGCTTAAAGCCAATTCATATGGCTAAGATGCCCATGTGCATTAGGATCTGGCATTTGCCCTATGCACCCAATATTTTGGATAGTTAAAGTGTCTGTAAATACTAAACCTATTTTTCAGCATGAGTGTTATCATGTCTGACTGCATACTGTTTTCTTAAGCAATATTTTTTTCTATGAATCTTTTGCAAAGTTTCTTACTTGGAGATCCTGTCAGTAACTTCACTTTCTGTTGCAGGCTGACTGGACTAAACATCTGGCTCTCAATTAACAGCAGTGTTGTCAGCCTGCCATGCGAGCTCCTTCAGCTGACTGTTGGAGTGCGCATGGCAGGCTGACAACACTGATGCTGATTGCAAGGCAGTGGCCTAGCATTGTCAACATACAACAGAAACCGCTGTTATTGGCAGCATCTTAGGGCAGAAACTTTAGAACCGATTCAATAAATTGGCCTGTGTAAGAAGACTGTATACAGTGAGCCAAGATGTGAAGCATGTTGAAAAATAAATTTAGGGTATACATACTCTTTTATAGATTGGGCTATATATGCATGTAATAAAATAAAAACAAAACCTGATGTGCTGCACCCAACCTGAAGATAAACGAGCCCACTGAAATATTTCCTCATACAGTGACATATGTGGTCATCTTACAACCAGGATTTTTAGCCTGAGTAAGAAAAATAATTGAACAGCTGCAGGATGCCTTTGACCATAAATGTAGGATTAAATTGGAGTGATTGAACTAATCAGTCATATTCCCAGTCTGCAGATGGCATTTGCATCCACAAGCTAATACTAATTAATTTAAAGTGGACAAAAAGTCTCAATTTCCTACAACTTGTGACATACCCTGCTGTTCTGATCAATAGCTGCCACACCTAGAATAAAGCTGCTAGGATGTGGAGCAGTGGACTCATGTCTCCTATCAACAAGTAAGAAGCATGCTCAAGCAGAACCATTAATTGGTTGACAGCAGCCACATAACCTCCCAGCCATGAGTTCTAGTAGCCATAGCCGAACCAAGCCTAGAACTGCTCTTGCAGACTATATGAAGATTTTACCCAACTTTTCAAGCATATGTCCAGCCAGACCTTTATTTTAGTTGTAGATAAAGTGGGGAAGCAGTAAAACCCCACGCAGGTTTTTACTGTCATACTTATCTCTTTACTTTCATTAGAGATATTTCCCCTCACTTCCTTCCCTGATGACAATGCTTTCACTAGACAGAAGGTGACGGTACATCTTTAGATTAATTTTTTTTTCACTTGATGGAATTTTTTACTGGAGTAGGGGAAAGGCCCAATTAGCATCTTACTGCTGCCTGTGTCACTGTAGATTTTCCCTCACTTCCTATTTTATAAAACCATTGTCACCAGGGCAAAAAGTAAGGGGAAATTCCTAAAACTGAGCCTCATAGCAGTAAAGCCTGACAGAACCTATTATGCTTCCCTACTTTGTACAACAGTAAAACAAAAAGTTTGGGCTAAACATACAGTATAGCAGCTCCAGAAAAAAAAGCAAAAAAAAGCTCTGGCTGCCATACTGGTCTGATCTCCAGCACTGTCCCCTGCAGACTCACTGACCCAGGGATGTGGCACTGCACATTTTATGGGTTGTAAGACATCTATTCATCCTACATCCTGTAAGCCCAGGGCATCAAGGCTCCACCCTGGAATCACAGAAGGAATGCCACAGAATACAACACCACGTCATTGTCACAGAAGGGGCTGATGATAGAGCTCTGAAATGTGGCTTTTTTCATGTGACTAATAAAAGGAGTTTAGGAGGAGCATATGATTTGCTGGTAATCTTTACAACCTGACTTTGCATTGGCACCATCCATGGCAGATCATTGCAGAACTTAAATAATCGGGTGGAAGACCGCGATATAGAGAGAACCACATTCCTCAATTTACATAATTATGTGGTGCCGCTCTCATATAGAATATATGCCCACCACAGAAAGAAGAATAGGATGAGAAAGGTATCTGATGTATTTGGACATGGCTGGGGGAAGAACGCATGCCCAGAGTTGGGCTTTAAGGAAGAAAGAGAAATATAAATATGGCCGAGTCTTGATGTAAATTTCAGAACACTTTAAAAAAAAACAACATTGCCTAAAGGATAATTAAACCCTCACTTTCTTTGTATATATCTACTGGTAGCAAGCAGTAGATACAGTATATACAAAAACATAAAATAAAAACACAAAAAAAGCTAACAAAAAGGTTAAAACTTACCTGGGTCCCTGCCGCGCGCTCCCAATCTGAAGATTCTACGGCGGCCACAAAGGATCATGGGGCATGCACATGCACATTCATCCGGATGAAGAGGAGAGACACATGGTCAATGCAGGCAGCATGCACCCGCACAGACTCAGTGGGACAGGAAGGACAGGAAGAGACAGAAGTCAGCGCTGGATCAGAGACCGGCCCCAACGCTGGAAAGAAGAAGATGATCAGATCAAGAGGCATCCTTTAAGGTAAGTCCTTAAAGGAGAACTATGAGGTGAGTGCTTTTCACTCACCTCATAGTTCTAGCCGACCTGTGACAATGAGACTGTCACAGGTCGGCTCAGTAGATCGGGAGGTGAGCGAACACATACCGGCGTTCGCTCACCTCTCGATCCTGTCATGGCTCCCTGCCGTGACAGGGGACTGGCTGGATTCCCCCCTCCCCACTCCGATCTGCCAGTGCTGACAGGTGGATTGGACGAGGGAGGGGGCGGGTACAGCTGGCTCTGCCTCTAGATAGGCAGAGCCAGCTGTCAGTCACGCAGCTGGGGGGATCCCGGCCCAATTGTCAGGATCCGCTTCAGCTGCGGCATCTCAGTATACCGCGAGCTACAGCTCGCGGTATACTGAGCCTGGGGTGACGGGAGGACGCTAGTTTGTGTCCTCCCGTTACCCTAAGGAGAACTATGGGGAAAAGACTTAACCCCATAGTTCTCCTTTAAAGCAGCATGGGGGGGATTTTTGTCTTTAGTGTCACTTTAAGTCAGTATTTTTGGCTTTTACTTACTTCTGCTTTTATTTTATTAAATCAAACACAAAACAGTAGGTGATAACAGAAAAAAAAAAGCTTACAAATGTTCATTTAAAAAAAAATTATTTCTCCAAATTTAGGTGATAGGTCTATTATTTTCTTTTTGTCTTGGAATGAAAATATGTTTAATAGTTTCCATTGATAAATATATGTTGTATGATTGATCTTTTAATGGGAAATACATTTTAAGTTACAGTGAAACCTTAAAGGATCAACCATTCTTTTCTCTCCAGCTATGGCAGGATTGCATCTCTGATTGTTTCCATTCTTATTGCCCTACGTTATTCAGAAATGGGTCATGGGAATATAATTGTTTGATACCTGCGGTTTGATTTAACATGCTTGAAATTATTTAACTCAGTGTGTAATGTATCTCTCAACTAAACTAATGTTAATTGAGTTTATTTTTCGTCAGGTCACCAAACAGCTAATGATAAAATATTACCACCGATGAAGTAATCTGTAGAAATGAGGACTCCTAGGAGGAGACATCAAAGAAGCTTTATTGTCAGCGGAAGGATGGAATTTACCGATTTACCGGCAGACATTTCCTTTATCAGATATTGTATTAGTTCCGCTGATATTTGATAAAGGCAGGAAAGGGTCATACAGTGTACTAGTGTCAGGTAACTTGTGGTGGTGATCAGCAGTTATTATTCATAAAATTAGCATGGTCGTTAAATAGCTTAGTAGCATTTGGGAGTTCGCTTACTGAAAGAGGGACAGCTTGGCAGCTTTGGCTACATGTATGTATCCATTGGAGATAATCTCCACTAGAAAGAAAAAAAAATCATACATTTATTTGCAGATATACCTTGATTTAGTCCTCAAGGAATATGTAAACCCTAACAATGAATGTCTCATATTTGCTCCTTTTTGGCCTAAAAGTGTTTTTTATATCTGTTTAATAAATGCAAAAAAGTAGCTGTTGATCCTGAAGTCATGTGATCTATGCAGTGTTATGTCAAGCAGTTTTATCTTCCTGCTCAGCCCACCTCTGTGAACTACAGAACCTCCTCTCTATGTTGTGGAGATGAGGAGAGGATGGCGTGTTCCCCCTCACCCTAGGTTGTCCTAGGGCAGTGATGGCGAACCTTTTTGAGCCTGAGTGCCCAAACTGGATCACTAAACCAAATTTTGTATCTCAAAGTGCCAACCCTTCAATTAGACCTGAATACTCTCAGGGGGGCTCTGCAGTTCTGAGGTGGTCTGTACGGGCTCTCAGATGGCTGTGCGGCTCTCAGGTGGGCTCTGTGGGGTCTCTGGTGGTCTGTACAGGCTCTCAGGGGACCCAGTCCTACAGGATCTTCATTAGCATGTTGTGTAGAGAGCATTACAAAATTCATATCAACTTTTAGCCCAGTGATGTGATATACATATATGCACACACGATATGTCTTCCTTCATATTTACTCTGCATGAACTAGTTTTTAGAATTGCTCCATCTGCGACTCCTTTGCATAATGCACAATATACAATCCCCCACTACTCATCCTTCATGTAGTGAGCCGATAAAATGGCTACACATTATACTGTGGGGCTGTGCTTGGTTGGATTAGGTAGATGGCTTGGCCCTACTTGATGTTCCCAGAAAGTCACCACTCCATCTGGAGTTGTACCAGCATGTGTAATTGGAAGGAGGACCTATGGCATGCATTGATCCCCCTGAAGCAGTTATACTCAGTTTCAGGGCTATAGAAAAAAATAGAAATACCGGGAACTCTAGAAATCAATTCATGAAACAGCCAGGTGCAGAGGATGGAGGCCAGGGTGAAATCAGGTAAAATGTGTCTCCTGAATCTGTTTCATGAGAAAATGTTAATGTTGGACTGATGTGTGTTTGTTAATATTTTATAAATTAATCTTCTAGATCAAGGGTATTTGTGGTGCAACTACAAATACCATGAGGCATTGCAAGACTCTGACAGCTACTGGCATGACTTACAGAGACAGATGCATGATGAGATTTGTAATTATCCCATACGAGCGTTGGTACATCCAAGCCACCAATCAGAGAGGAGCTATCTCCATGTTTAGCCAAAATAAAAAACGGTAGGCTTGTATCAAGAATCGAGACCAGATACTAATCTATGTATACTGAATAGAGATGGAATAATAAGGCATCCCGCTCAGATGAAGACTGTCTTTTTGTTTTATGTTGTTTTGTTACATTGTATTACGATGTAGATGGTTATTGTATATGCCTCAATGAAAATAATATAAACTTTTGAATATAAATAAAAGGAAAAAGAAAAGAAAAAAGAGATTTGTAGTTTTACCACAGCTGGAGGACCAGGATTTTCCTACCCCTGCCTTAAAGGGATGATATCTCCCAGCTGTTCTAAGAATATCTTGGAATCCCTCAGGAGAAGCTAGTGTCCATAGTCAGACAAACCTGTTTCTGTATTTCTAGACTGCCTCTCACGAAACATACAGCACAGCAATGAAGTAATAAAATGAACTAGGATCACACTAATCCAGCACGTTATTAATCTCACGTGCCCCACTCAACATGGCCGCCGCTTGAGTGGGGCACGTAAGATTAATAACGTGCTGGATTAGTGTGATCCTAGTTCATTTTATTACTTCATTGCTGTGCTGTATGTGTATAGGCCAATGCCTTGGCTGGCGCTCGTGCAGAAACGAATGGTCACAGACATCGACGTCACCGGACTCCTCCCATCTTCCCTTCGTTAGCCGTCACGCACATCGACGTCACTGGACTCCTCCCCCCTTCCCTTCGTTAGCCGACGGAGCCACTTGGGGAAGGGGGAGGAGTCCGGTGACGTCGATGTCCGTGACGTCACCGGATCGCCGACGGGACTCCCGGAAGCCGGCCGAGAGGTGAGTATTTTGTTAGTGATCAAAATAATTTTAATCGATCAACAATGTTAACGATTAATCGAGAAATTAATCTTTCATTTCCACAGCCCTATTATTTATACATTATTATTGTAATAGTCATTTATATTCTAACCCATACTTAAATAAGTGATTAGGGATGATGTTGGGGTTCAATGCTACCATGAATCCTGCAGGTTTGAGATTTGTGGTCCCAGTGAACTTGAGTGCAGATTCGCCTGAGAGATTTTTCTTTAAACCATAATGCACTGCATTGCCTTTGAACTCTGGCCAGCTGGCTTAAGGGCTTGTTCACACCATGTACAGTGCGTTCTAGCGCGGTTAGCTAGAACGCTAACAGTGCCATTGAGTTTAATGCAACGCCATGCCCCCTCGTGCCCATGCACGTAGGGAGCCAGCCGGGATGCGATACAGTGCAGTCCAGCAACTAACTGCGCTAGAACGCACTGTATATGGTGTGAACAAGCCCTAAAAGTGCCAGTAAGACTTTTGTATAAGCCAGGTATTAGAAGCTGCCAAGGAAAAAAGCTAACAAACTGCATAGGGAGGTATTGTTTTTTCTACCAGGGTTACTTTTAGCTGTTGTCCCATCCATAGCAAAGTTTTTGCCACAAGACCTTAATTTAAAAACAGAAAAATAGTCTTTTGGCCAGCTTCCCATACCTGTTTTTCTATAGTAGTTTGCCTATTAACCCTAAGGCTGGATTCACACCCAGCGTTTTTTTAATGCTCGTTTTTCAGCTCGTTTTTTTTTGCGTTTTTTCATTCAGTGAAATGCGCCTTTCACTTGCGGTATGATTAAAGGGACGGAACCCGGAAGTCGGCAGCCTCCGAAGACACAGTGGGGATCGCAGACAAGGTAAGACCTGTACGCTGTATTCCCAAGTGTGGCGCGGCAAAACACCCCAAAGAAGCTCCTGTACTTCTTTGGTCGTAGGGCGCTTTGCAGCGTGTTCCTACGCGCTGTAAAACGCCCATGTGGGAACCATGTCCATAGGCAATCATTAGTTTTAACATGTTGAGCGCTTTACAGCGTGTAGGAACGCACTGTAAAATGCCCAGGTGTGAACCACAGAATGCCCAGGTGTGAAAACACAGAATAAACAACATAATTTTCTGATGTGGAGCTTACAATTTAATGTCTCTACCACAGGCACATGAATATGTCCACTCAGGTAATGGTCCGGTTTATGCAAAACCCAGAATGATTTTAAATTGTGGGGGGAAATGAAATACCCAGAGATAACCCACAAAACAACTTACAAAATCAATGTAGATGCTTATATTTACCCCAAGAATCCATCAGCTGCAAGACATACATACTAGACATTGTATTCAACATGACTTTCCTGACCTGGATTTATAAAACATAGGGCTTCTGGGAATCACAAACATGTAGTGCAATTTAGGTTCTAAGCACATATGAACTGTTGTTTTATAATGTGCAGATATTGCAACAATGCAAAACGCTGCCCTTTTAATTAAACAGCTGTTGGAGTGGGTGCAAAATAATTTTTTTGGCAGGTGTATGATCTGTTGATCTTGCCAACAGAATGTAAGAAAGCCCAATAAAGCATATGTCCCTCTGAAGCTAGCATTTTCAGTTTAACCATTTTGGCTCAGATTGGTTTGGATTATGGGAGAGTACCTTAACTATTAACAAAAATGTATCTTATGTGTGTATCACTTGGCTGTAGATCCTCAAATCATCTCTGAATTCATGCTGACAGTGTCCTTCCTTCTGGAGGGTGGCTACTTTTGCTCCCCATGGTCCCTGTGTGTGTTGTAAAGTAGCCACAGCTCCAAGCTCACTCCTGTGATGGAGCTTTAGTTTAGTAATTTGTATTGAGTGAGTTGCTTGAATGCATTTTTAAGATTGAACTCCTGAGTTTTGTGCCACTTTAACATTAAAGTTGCAAAACAATAATGTACAGGGTATGTTATTTAACATAATTTAAAAGAAAATTAAATGCCACTTGGACCTTTCTTTGCTTCAGACGATATATTTAAAAAAACAAACAAGGATGCATAAATATTTCCCTTTGGAACATCCCAATCATGATCAAGCTAAAGCATAACAAAAATAAGCTGTACTGTATAGTCATAAGATTTAGCTGGAGCAGTACAAGAGTGATTAATCACTTTCATCCACATGCCTTGTTCATTTAAGCATTTGCGAGACAGGCATCCAGAATGCCCATCACAGCTAAATGTCAGCAGCTCCTTCTCTTTCCAGTTACAGATGAATTGTTAGTTAGAGATATTTCATCCTGTAATGTCCAATGCTTGAACTGGAGCATGCGTCCCAGCAAGGTTATGTTCTTCTCATTCGTCTGCTGTCCTGGTGTCCTCCTCAAATATCTGTTTAGCTTCACTTCTCAACTTTCAAGCCAGGTTCAAATGGCTATCCACTCTGCCTTCATCCTCAGGTCCAAGGCCTTCATTAGACAAGCCAGTTGATTGATGAGACTTAGCGAGAGGCTGCTACAGAAGACAAATGTCGGACAGCCAGAGTACATTTACATGCCATTCAAAGGAGTCAACTGTCTCAGTAAAGGGAGAATTATGGAGGATTCTTGTTATTGCAGAGCATTCTCAGAATGATAGGAAACATGGATAGCAATGCTACAGGGCGAGAAAGTAATTCCTTGTGGTGACATTATGTTAAAATATTACTGACTTATCATATATATCTGTAGCGATCAACTTGATGACCCCAAGATATGCTATCCCATTTCTCAAGGAAGATTTATTTATAGCTAGGTCAATCATATTAAAGGATTATAATAATCTGTTGAATAAGTGCTAATGGATTTAGTTATACATTTATTAAATTCTTTTATAGCCATAATGCTGCTCAAGTACATTAGCAAAGAGCTTTTAATATGAATTTACTGCACTCTGTATTAAACGTATTAACATGATGCACTTTCCTTTGATGCTAGATCCATGTTGGCTCTTTTTCTCATGCCAAGCTGCAGAGGGCTGGCTGTTTATAACAATCCGGACCCAGCAACTGAAGGAAGCCAATTTCTGCATTATAGTGCCCCCTTTATGAAATCCTAAACTTGCCTACAATGTCAGAGCCCCTTCTCATTGGCAGCCTCTTTTGGAAAATCTATTTGTAACAGCTGAATAGACTTACAGTCAACCCTGTAATTTGTTATAAAATGTATATTATTTAGAGGGTGTAGCAACATATATTTGCAATGTGGACAGCGGTGCACTAGAGCACCTCTAACATAATATACAGTATATGCATGTTCATAGAAAGCAGTCGAAAGCATACTGCAATTAAACCTTGGGTTGTAACAGACAGGCTCAATCCACAAAGCTTTAACACAAGCATAAGATTCTGTTATTTACCCATGTGACTGCAATTTTCAAATCTAATTGGACTCTTTTTGAAAATAAGTATACCTATGCTGGTGGATTAGCTTTGTGAATTGAGCCTAATAGCTTTAACACAATGACCTTTATTTTGGCCATGACTGTAGCTTCTAAATGACTGTAGTTTTCATTTTTATGTTTATGAACTGTCCCTAAAAATTGCCAGGTCCAGCTAACCAGACTCCAGTTACACCTATTTTTCATACTATTGCAAATGTAAGCAAATGTATTAGTTCACATTTGTGCTCTAGACAAATGCATTGACTTGCACTGCTGTATTTTGATTTGGATGCTGAAAGCAACATTTGGCTGGTTGTGGGACATTTGGATTACATTGCCATGGAACCTTAGAAGCCTGTTCCTGACTGAGTCTTCAGGTTTTGACAAAGTGTCAATGTTAGTTCAGTGAAGCAAACCTGAAATAGAAGTCACTGAAAATGCTTCTCAAATTAGACAAGTAAGCCAGCAAAAAATGTGTTTTGTTTCGTTTCGTATTTTTCTTTCTTTCTGGTTTTGGGACCTAACACTGCTTCGTTTCGTTATCCAGATCTTTCAGAATTTAATTATAGTTTTGGACGGGATTTTCTAATTTCCCAGAAAACAGTCACGTGTCCGATTTAGTTTCATATTGAATAAGAATCGGATGATCCAAAATTTTGTTAAAAGAACATTTGGATTCTGTAAGGCTATGGCCGGGAGTTAGTTTCCCAGTCTTCCACATTATGGGAAAACATGTGCTAGTGTGTAGGCGCACATAACATAGCGGACATGCAAAGACGGGCTAACGTGGTGCACGGGAAGTGGCACGACTCCCTCTGATTAATGGGTCTATGTAAACCAGTTGACCAGTGCTGAACAGTCTTTCAGCTTGTACCCTTGTTTCCTGTGTTTCTGTTAGTTTGATTACCTGTTGCCTTGAACCGGATTGCCTTGACTAAGCCTGATTGCTGCCTGTCCTTGACCTCTGCTTGTTTCCTGGATTCGCTTCTGTCTTCTCCCTTGGTACCATGCTGCCCGACTGGTTTGACCCCTGGCTTGTTTGACTTTGCTCCTGCTTCAGCCCACGCTGACCTCTCAGCTGCATACCAGTCCTGCTCATCATCCTTGCGAGCCTGTTGCTGGACTCTTACCTGGCACATTGTCTAAACACCTTAGCACCTGTGCTACTCTCTGCCTACTCACTCCCTGTCCCCATGCCCAGGGGTGTGAGACAAGAGCCGCAAAGGGAGGCCTCCTCAGCTCATTCAGTTCTCTAGCAGATTAGTGATAGATTTGTTTGCTTCTGGCCTAATTAGAATTTGAACATTTGGATTGAGCCAAATTTCCAAATTCATGAAATTTCATCCGAATTTGCATTCGCGACTAAACAAATTTTACATGTGTACCTCAGATACTTATCAAACACTTCTTAACTTCAGGTGCAGGAACGGGTGATCTAGTAAGTAAACACTGAATGAGCTGCCACTGACCAACAATATGAGGTGGGGTAACAGTGCTTATATCTTGCGTAGGAGATTTAGGGGTCTATTCACAAAGCTGCCGAGGGCAGCCGAGTGAATAGGTTTGAGCACTCATGCAGTTTCTGTAATGCAGTCCACATACCTTTAGCTGTACTCTCTTTTCTTATGTGGATAAGCTGGTCATCTTCCACAAGCAGACTTATAATTGCTTTTGCTTGCCTGTTCTTCTTATCCCATTCTTCTGTGGATCCATTAGTGGGTCTGTTTTGTACTCAGTACTTGCCACAAGTTGTCTTTGCTTGGCAGCATTTCAAGCTTGAACTTCCATAGCAGGTAGTTGGTATTGTTGAGCTTTGCAATTGCAAACTTCATATCTGAACTACTTGCTATCTTTCAGTAGCTTGGATATGTCTCTTGTTGACTTGCAGCATTCTGTTTAGTGCCTGGGCCCATAACCTGTTGTGTATGTGTTTAGATGAAGTACTGAGATCTTGATGAATGCTGAATTAAGTTTTGCTTACTTAAAAGAATGTTGTATACATGTATATAGGAATACAGCATTGTGTATGAAACAGCCACTGTGTATCATAGATAAGCATGCACTTATAGAGTAACATTGCACTACAGCGCCATCTACAGCTCAAACATATCAGTATATGCTGTTGCTTTTCCAACACACCCATCCTGCCTTCTCCGGTGGCATCCTTCCTAAGGTAGGTGTCTCTTCCAAAATTGCCTAAACTTTGGGGGAAAAAGCTTCTAAAATCACTCCAAGTGTGTCCTAATGCCTTCTTGGCAAAGCTGCTGGCTCTGCAGTTGCTCCTGTTCCACCTCATTGAATCAGCCCTCTTACATAAGTTTATGGCCTGTGCTATACCACAGTAGCAGACACACATCCTCCATTATTTTTCTAGAGTTTGCCTTGCACCAATGCAAAAATGCAGTGCCAATAGAATCTTCCCATCAACCGCTTCATCTGTGATACCCCCAGATTGTTGCCCATGCTTCAGAGACAGTAATAGCAACACAATGAATACCTGTGTGATTCTGGTAGAAGGGCAGTCTGTGGAGAGCAGGGACTTTCTTCTCCGTGGCACATGCAGCATTTTTAAGAGGTGACAAAAATGGTGAGCCGCTATGAGTTGAGGATTAGTGATGCAATCCTCTTTTGCAGTGGGGCCGCTCCCACACTGCAAAGGTTAGGTGCTCGTTGTTGTCCAGTTCTTGCAGCCTCGCTCCCCTTCTACTTCAGCGGTCTAAGGTCCTGTGAGTTACTGTATCATATCCAATACATTGTATATAACGTAAGGATGTCAAGGGACATTCCATCACTGGAGTGGAGGGGCCGCGAGGGTCAAGGGTTCCTAGGTTTAGGTGTGTATATCTTTGTTATTCTCATCCTTAGATAGAAAGTGAGCACTTAACCCGTGCAGTCTGGGGGTAGACCCATTGCATGGGTTAAGATTATTTCTGCCGGAAGTTCTTTTTTTTTTTTGCAGAAATAGTGTTTATTACATTTTCACAAATACCAAAATAAACAGCATACAGAGTGAACAACATGCAAAGGCAGCATCCGATGAGCAATCTTAGTAATAGTGCAGAGCTGAAGACAATAACAAATACCTCAAACGTATATGACAATGTGCCCAGACATAAGCCGTACCTCCGCTCAAGGTCTTGTCCCCGTGTAGGGGTTCCGGACTGCTAAAGTTCTTCCCTTTAGGGAGGACAACACTGTTGAGTCAGACTCGAGTCTCCAACATTAAGATGATCAAGGGAAGCCCTGCAAGATTCTGGAGCCCTACGCATCAGGGGCCATTCCCCAGTCAGAGCTGCCTTGCAACACAAACAGAACAATCGACAGATAACACCACAAGACAAATGGACAGCAGTAGACACAAAGACACACGGAGACACAGGGGAGTAGAAAGGAAGTGGAGAGAGGGAAAGGCAAGGGTTGTAGAAGATGATTGCATGGTCAAGAAGGGTGGATCAAGCATTTATGTCAGCGTCCTAAACTCCTCCGTTGCCACGAACAGTAACCATGGCCTCCATTTGGACTGGAATGCCTCAGACCTGTCCAGCCGCTCAGCAATCAGCTCCTCGGATCTCATTAGACGGCACATTTCCGCGGACCATTCCCCCAGTGTCGGAATTACCTGAGAGTTCCAATGTCTTGGGATCAATGCCCTAGCGGCGTTAACAAAGAATCGTAAGAGAGATTTCTTTGCCCGAGAGATGGATCCCGGAAATACCGACAATAATGCCATTTGAGGCGTGAGATGGAGATCACTGGCAGACATTCTTGAGTACACGTGTGAGATGGAGCGCCAAAAGGGGACAATCAGAGGACAGCTCCACCAGATATGTGATAGCGTTCCCACTCCTGTGAGGCACCTCCAGCAGGTGTCCGGCAGGGAGGGAAAGATCTGGTGCATCCTTGCCGGGGCCCTGTACCACCTAGTCAGTATCTTGTAGTTGCGTTCCTGCACCGCCGAGGACATGCAGAGACTATGAGTGAAGCAGAAGCATTTCCGCCTCTCCTCCTCGGAAAGGACCACGTCCAATTCCCGCTCCCATGCAGAGATGAAGTACGGGGATTCCCCCTCTATCCCAGAGGATAGGAAGTCGTATAGGATTGAGATGAGGTGAGGCGGGGATTCTCCACTTGCGCATAGTTGTTCAAATGCGGTCAGGGAGCTTGGCATAGAGTCATGTGAAAACAGACCCCTTACAAAATGTCAAAGTTGATGGTAAGCCGTTGCCGGGGCAGAAGCCAGGGGAGATTCGTGAGAGGTGTTGGGGACAGCTCTGGCTCCAGAGAAACCCAAAGAGCCGAATACCTGGTGTCAAACCAGTCCATCAAATGCGATAAGTGAGTGGCTCTATAGTAGGCCTCCAGATCTGGGAGCGCCGCCCCACCCCTCTCCCTCCTCATTGTCAAGACCGTATATCGTATCCTTGGTTTGCGGCACCTCCATATGTAACGTATGATGGCCGAGCGTAGTCTGTTGAAGAAGGTGGCTGGGAGATGGAGAGGAAGGGTCTGGAATAGGTAGAGACAGCGAGGGAGCAGGTTCATCTTAAAGAGGGCAATTCTACCGAACCAAGTGTGGTGGAGGTTCATCCAAGCTAGAAGAGTATCCTCAACTGTACGCAGTAAGGGGGCATAATTTAAGGAATAGAGTTCCGCTAGGTCCGCCAGAATGCGGACGCCCAAGTAAGTCATATAGTCCGATTTCAGTGTGAAGGGAAAGGAGCCATTCACACAATCCGCCTCAGCTCGTGGCAGGGAAACATTCAATAGTTCACATTTCTGCAAGCTCACCTTATAGTTAGACAGGCGACCAAAAAGCTTGAATTCCTCCATCAGAGAGGGAACGCCCACGATAGGGTTCGAAAGGTACAGGAGCAAGTCGTCCGCATAGAGACCAAGTTTATGTACCTGGTCACCTATCTGAAGTCCCCGGACGGAGTCGTTGCCCCTGATTGCATTGGCTAAGTGTTCCATCACCAAGATATAGAGCAAGGGGGAAAGGGGGCAGCCCTGTCTGGTGCCATTATAAATCGGGAACGGGGCAGACAGGTTGCCATTGACCCGCACCCTTGCAAAGGGTCGATGGTACAGTGCCAGAATCCTGTCAACAAACGCAGGAGGGAGACCCGAATGGAGCAAAGAAGCCTCTAGGAAAGACCAGCTGACTCGGTCAAACGCCTTTTCAGCATCGACCGAGAGCAGACAGAAGGGAAGACCGCGGGAGCGTGCGTGATAAATTAGGGTGATCGTGCGTTTGGTGTTATCCTTGGCGCTACGTCGGGGCACAAACCCCACTTGATCTTTGTGAATGAGCCGTGGGATCAGGTCAGTCAAGCGATGTGCTAGGAGTTTGGCATACAGCTTAACATCCACATTGATCAAGGAGATGGGACGGAAATTATTACAGTGCATAGTATCTTTGCCTGGTTTGGGTAGAACCACTACATGAGCCTCCAGTGATTGGCGGGGAAAGTGGCAGGTGGCCGAGAGAGCGTTAAAGGAGTTCAGGAGAGGGGACGTTAAAATATCCTGAAAACGTTTATAGAAGCGAACCTTGAAGCCATCCGGGCCAGGGCTCTTGCCCCTTGGCAGAGATTTAAGGATACGGAGGAGTTCAGCGTCTGAAAAAGGCGCAGAAAGCTCCTGGAAGGCAGAAGGTGGAAGCCTGGGAAGCGCAGTTCGCTCCAAGTATTCCTGTAATTGAGCCGGGAAAACATGAAAACCATAATATGTAAAAAACACAGATGCAACTGGAACAATCGAAGAGCGTGTACACATGGCAGCGATAAACCCACCATATCCACACCAGGTACAGAGGTCGGAGCTGACCCTCTACGGGATATGGGGGAGAAAGGGGATATTTCT
>NW_017307650.1:149907-157534 GCF_000935625.1 Nanorana parkeri
GACAGGCAGCCACGGCCTCAGGGGCCTGGCCCACATTATAGCCTCCTGTCTAGCGGTGGATTAGTCCCGTGTTCTAAGAGCGGAGGTCGGTTATTCCAGGACGCAAAGACCCCACAGGGGTGCAATTACCAGACTGCAGGAGCAGAGGTCCCCCTGGACTGGCAAAGGCCTTGAGTGCTACCCCTCCTGTGGTCACAGAGAGGGAAGAGAGAGGCGAGAAGGAGAGGGAGAGAGGGGGGGGAAGAGAGAAGGGGGGGAGTGGAAGGAGGAAGAGAGGGGGGGGGGGGAACAGCTGAAGGACGGATTGGGAGACAGCTGCAGCCTGCGTCTCAACAGCTTCCAGCCTTTGGCCAAAGCCAGCCAGGCCCTCCCTGAGTTCCGACATGTCGCGGCTGTGTGAGGCCTCCAGGCGGGAGAACAGGCCCTCCAGTTCGATCTTCGTGGGCAGGAGCGCGAAGTAGCGCTGAAACATCTCCTCACCTCTGAGGGAAGCTCCGTCCTCCTCCGGCACAGAGGAATCTGAGTACCCCTGATAGGCAGGCTGAGCCGGCGAGGAGGCCTCTGAGCCCGCCACGTTTTCCGCACCGCGGTCTGACGGCGACTGGGTCGCGAGTAGGCCCGAGTTCTTGAAGAAGGCCCCGATCTTCGGTCCGACAGCTGACGAAGAGGGCCTGGCAGGCTGCCGACCTCCCTTCTTGCCCGACCTGCCCATGGCGGGGGTGTACGGGGTGAGATGTAGAGTTCCTGGCGATCGTTCCCGGGTGCACAGCCGGAGCTCTCTCTACACGCGTCCGTCCACGGTCATGCGTAAGCCACGCCCCCCCCCGGAAGTTCTTTAAGGTATTTACACTGGTTGCATTTAAGATATTTTATCCAAACTGCATTCGTTTGTGTGGAGTTCAGCTTTAAGCAAATACCGCTTATACTTTCTATGTACCACCATAAAAGTATATATATCTATATACTTTTATGGTGGAAATGTTGTATTGCAGTTTGTCTTTGTTGCATAGATATTTAAGAATTAATAAGACGATATCTTTCTGTAGGTTACATATCTTGTGACACAGCAAAACAAATAGTGCTTCCTTCACTTCAAAGGCTAACGTATTTACCATAAGTGTCCTCATTCTTCATGTTTTCTCCCTGTAGATGGTGGTTCACTGGAAACAATGGTTGGAGAGAGCTACAGAGGTACATATCCATCACCTGCCTCAAGCTGACTGTACCAGATGAAATATAACTTATATATGTAAACACTGTTAAAAATATAATGGTAATAATAATGTAAATAATTATGTTTAAAATGAAACCAATATTTAAAGTAGCTCTAGACTCTAACTAGCACTATTTATCATAAACAATTGTCATTATTACATATAAAAAGGACTATTTTGGGGGGGGTTTCACCCTTTTTGCATCTTTGCAATCCGCCTTGCTCCAGCAGTGGCTGAAAATTATTTCTTGGGGCAGATTACCTTCTTGTAGCAATGGTGGACTATGCAGAGGTGTATCTACAACAAATTGCACCCCTGGTGTCCTGCCCAGCTCCTGGCAACCAGTGACTTCATTGGTTGCCAGGAGCTGGGCGGGATGCTAGCCAGAGCATCCCAGGTTGCTAAGAGTTTGACAGAGATATGTGTAAGGGCCATGCACATAACTCCGCTTGGCTCTTAGCAACTTGCCAGCGTCCTGACCACATAAACATCCCCCCACCTGATCTTTTTTTCCAGGAGCTGGGTGGGGAGATGTGTATGGCACTTACATAACTGCATTCAGCTTAAAAAAATATATAAATGCACATTCACTTCATAAAAGAAAAAATGTGCATTCATAATTTTTTTGCATTGGAGCCACTAAATGCAAACCTTGGTACGGCGATTGAGTAATATGGCGGGTTGGAAGAATGAGTAGACTACAAGTGTGGTGATGTCTTCCATTTAAAACTACCACGGTGGCTGATAGTCTTGCAGTTTCTCCATTCACAGATCCTGTGAATGGATGACACGGCTGTGTGGGCAGAGCCATGTACAGGTGAGCCATTTTCAAATTTCAACAGCAGCCTGTGAGGAGAAGGAACCCGCGATTCAAATAAGTTGGGGGTGGGAGGAGGATGAGAAGTCTTTAAATGTAGCCATGTTGTACCCTGAATATGACAGTGTAACATGTAGCTTGGTCAGAAAAGTAAAGTTCGCCTTTAAACTTGATTGTAGTCACTTCAACTACTTTAAGTAGTATTAAACTTTCAAACTTTTTTCAACAATGAATCCAGGTCAAACATATATACATTGCTCAGCAAAGTGTTTCTTTACATTTTTGCCCAAACACTTACAGTCATCATATTTCCAAATAGCTCCAACTCTCTCAGCTCATCTTCCCTGAACTTCCTATCCAGTACAAGGTCACAAGAAGAGAGAAGTCTCCAGCAGCTGTTCACTTACTAGCTTGGAGGAGGGAGGAGTGGGGAGCAGGGGAATGGATTTCCTTGCTGTGTCGGTGTGTATGTGGAGACTCATACAGCTTACTAGCACACACAAGGATTGCTCCATAGGACCCTGCAAGGTAAAGGAGCCACCCTAAAACAGGATATGAGGGCCAGCGTTCAGGGAACCAGTTGCTTCTGCAGAAAACATCAAGGAGCAAGATTATTTGTAAGTGGTATGATCAGCATTTGAAATAGCTTAAAAACTTTTGGAATCAATATAACTTTAGTTCAATGTTTCATCTACTTACAGTGGTCAAATTACAGTTGATGTTGCTTTCATCCCAGGACCAACTTTGAGAACAATTTTCACAGCAGTCATGAGCGTCATCATCTTTGGTTGTTTTTCGCGCATTTTTTCATAACTCTGTGTTTTTATGGTTTTTGGGATAAGGCATTTTTGTTTTAGCCAATAGAAAGCTAGATACTAGGATAATGAGAGAGTTGCTATGTATGTTTTCTGGTGTTCCCATTGAAGTCTATTGGGTCCAAAGACACAACATCGTGACCCAAAGAGGCTCCTTGACTTCCAATCTCAAGACACTGCAAATTGTCAGCTTTGCTTAGGACTGCATTGTGTTACAATGAACATAGACTTTAGTGTATTCAGTAGTTGACCTTGGTGTCCTTATTTATTTTAATATCCTCTCAAACTGGCAGAGCTCTGAAAAGCCAATGCAGAGCATGAACTAGATCCTGCATGTTGTGTGTCCTGGCTCTTGGTTTAATATGATCACAAATATATGCATATAGTATACATATCACAAATAGTGAGACAAGGTGTAAGACATACTGTATATTGCTACAGGCATGGTTCCTACTGTAAAGCCTGAGAGTACCAACCTAAGAGTATCCATAAAAATGACTAAATTGGTTAAAAAAAAAGTGTCATCCGCTTAACCCAACCCTCAGATCCATATCTAATTTCTTTCCATTAAATATTTTCCCTTATTGTCCTACAGTTTGCCCTCTCTGTCTTTGTATGGTTTGTAGAGACTGACGAGGGTCCAAATCTTGAAACGTAATATCTTATTATCTTTATTGCTATGTTGGTACACCTCATCGACTTCCTATTGTTGCAGGGACGCCTTTGCTATGCCTACTGTATGCTGTTACCTTATAAGTGTCAAATGTTCTTTCTTCTACCATCTAAAATCACAGACGATGAATTAATCTAGGATCGCCTGTTAACGCTATTCCACCACGTAACAACTTTAGCATATAGATTTCTGTTCGTTGTCATAAAGATTTCCCGGTGACACACTCTAATAAATAATTAGATGAAGTCAAGCTGGTTGTTGTTCCAAAATAATTTCGTTTACAATATCCCTTCACCTCTTCCATCATTACATATTCTATTCAGCCATCATCTCATGTCCCCTTGGTCTCTCCTTGTCTATTTGTCTTCCCTGTTCAATTCAATACTTACTGTCAAATCTACAAATTAAATCATTCAAGAGCTCAGTTTGATCAAAAGAGGACTCTGCTGTCTTGTGTCAGTGGCTGATGCATTTTTAAGTAACATGTCCCTGACGTTTCATTTCCACGCTGAAACATCCGCCATTGCTCTGCCACAAGCTGTGAAGTTGATTTATGAACAGACCAAGATGCCAGTGTATTAGGTTGTGTATCCCCCTGTTGTTCAGTGGAGGCTCTATTTAAAAATCAATGGTTACACTGCTGCTGCTTCACATGCATGTCATATTCAGATAATAGCGAGATGGGATGGGAGTGCACAGCAATGACCAGCCCCAGCGTCCTTGAATAGCTGAGCTGCTAACGGGAATGAATAGCCAATATTCAAGAAATACACATAGTGAGATATTGTTGTTAAGCTTACCTGAATGCAAATTTCAGATTTTTACTTGCATCCTGTTCTGAATTTTGGCTATTGTATTTTTATATAAGCTATTGTAGATTATGCTCGTTGGTATGTCCGCAACACAATCAGTATCCTTCTTTAAACAACAAACACTGCTTAAATAAAATGAGATAGAAGATGAACCGTCTAGTGCAGTCTTCCTCAAATCTTATGGCACGGAGGAAGCCTTGAAATAATTTTCAGGTCTCAAGAAACCCCTGCTAAAATTATTATATCTGCAGTTTACGGCACATTAGCATGGTCAGTAAGCTGTAGATATAATAGTAAATAAAAGAATGTGGTGTACTTAGACAATTTTAACAACCCTGATCTATATGACAACATTTTTCTGAGCAATAAAGTCGATACAAATAACTGTCAAAAAATGGACCCAAATGGACCCCCTTTATTTTTGGGAAAAACCCTCTTACATTGGTAATCAATGGGAGAGGTGTACACTTACATTGGTGGTCAGTGGGATTGGTATCCCTTGAGGTCATTGGGAGAGGTGTCCCCTTAGATTAAACATCAATGGGAGAGGTGTCCCCTTAGATTGTTGGGTAGTGGCAGAGGAACCGCCTTATACAGGAGGTCAGTGGAAAAAATGTCGCTTACATTGCTGGTCAGTGTAGTGCCCCCTTGCAATAAATGCATTAATGGTCAGCAGGAAAAGTGCCCTGGTGGCCAGTGAGAAGGCCCCTCCTTTTACAAATGACTAAAAATATAATTTGTGTCAGTGGTTACTTCCTTGAAAATCAAGAGAAAGGTCTCCACTGGACCCATGCCACTGGCTCTGGTAAATGTTGTCAGCCTTGGAGCTATGCAGGCTCCATCAGGTGAGATCAGACCACCACTGGTAGCTGCTCAAGGAACCCCCTGGCAACCTCTAGATGAACTAGAATACCTCAGATCCCTTATAGAGAAAGTATGATCTAGTTGTTGTATTATATGCATTAAATAAATATAGGTCTAAGCTTACCTATCCCCTTGCACCAAGATAGGATTAGCAACAAAGCACAATTCATAAACAGGAGGCTTAGTATGCATAGATAACGCGAAATTTCGCTCTCCCCATGTACATTTATAATTAAAAGGTATAAATAGACAAATGATTCTTAAAACATTAACACACAATTATAAAATTATTTACTTTAGGTTTATTGCATTCACGTCTAAAAAACATTTAGGTATAATGGAATTAACGCACAAGGGTGTTTAATCACCCCATCATTAATTATTAGATCCTTAAACAATCAGGTATGAACATGCATTGGATAGTGTATTTCAGCATTTCACATGGTTGTGCCTTATTTAGCCAAACAGCTAATTGCAGTAGATATGTATTTACTGTTTTACCTGCTAAATGAATGGCAATTGTATTAGGCCAATCCTGTTAGTCACTCTCCTCTACCGCACTGTCTGCCAGGTAGGCCTTTTTCCTGATTCAGCAATGCAGTTTAATTCAATATACTTTTTATTTTTATACACTTTTGAAAAATCAAGAATGATTGACTGATTTTGTAATGCAGGCAACCTGGACTAACATTAAAAGCTAAAGATATCTGCGTGAGAATGCTTCCTGGTGACCTGCAAGTGTAAAGATACAGTATATGTGTATTCTACAGTAAACTAATAGTATTCTTACACAGATTTGACAGCATGCACAAGAGAGCGAGTGTCTGATTGTCTACAAACCTGAAGTTCACCAATAGTGGCAGAGAAAGCAGAAAGATAAAAGTGTGGCTGGAAGAAGGTGCTACCACAAACACACAGAAAGGTGTGGTATTCTTTATCAACAAATATAGCAATATCAATGAAAAAAATGCAACAAGACCAATGACTTTTAGAGAAAATCTTTGCACTTTAGATTCTTCACTTCACATGGTACTACACGTAGAAAAATCTTGCTATGAATCTGTGAACTCTGCCCCAAACCCTTAAACTGGCCATACACAGCTTGAATTTAATCTGACATGGCTGTGTTTTGAGCCATGAATGACCCTGTTGGCACCATCTGGCTCAACAGTCAATTTAAAAATCAAAGGAGCCAAGTTACAAATTGTCAGCCAAACAGTGATTGCATCCTATAAGATGCAACCAATGTTTAGGTTTTCAGGCAACCACGCGTTCCGGCGGCTGTCTGAATGCTATAGCCGGCATTGCTGATTCCTCCATCCATGCGGTGTAGCATTGATCGGTAAACGTAGTAATTTCTGCATGCCTATGGCTAGCCTTAGCAGGAACCATGTTAAAGTTTGCAAATAACTAGGGTTAAATGCAATCAGTTTGCTTATCATAAGGTTGGGGGGAGAATAACCAACTTATCTTACTCTTCTGCTTGTACCAGTAATTCTGGCCTCAAGGGAGCTGATTATTGCAGAGCTCACATAAGGATTATTTATCAAAGTGTCTAAGAACTTCATTACCAACAGCAGCTAATAAAGGGGTAAATCTTGTTTTCCGACATGCTTAATAAGAATGAAAGAGAGAACAAGCTGGTTGCCATAAATGCACTGTTTTTCTTTCAAACTTATTTCAAGAGTTGTCTATACTGATCAGATGTTTGAATAGTTGAGATATAGCATGCACCTTCTTTGATCTAGACCAGCCTTTCTCAAGCTGGGTGCCTCGACAACTCTGGCCCCGGCTATATCTCCAACCTGGTCTCAAAGTATTACCCTAACCGTCCCCTCCGCTCTTCACAAGACCTCCTGCTTTCCAGCTCCGTCATCAACTTGCCTCCAGGACTTCACTAGAGTGTCTCCCATTCTATGGAACTCTCTACCCCAACCTGTCCGTCTATCTCCCACACTGACTGCCTTTAGGCAATCCCTTAAGACTCATCTCTTCAGGGAAGCCTATCCCACCTCAACCTAACCACTGAACAATCACTTTCTCAAACAATCATCCCCGCGCAGCTACCTCCTCATGTATCACTTGCCCCTCCCTTTTAGATTGTAAGCCCTCACGGGCAGGGCCCTCCTTACCATCTTGTCTTAAATTGTATTGTGACTGTAATGTCTTCCTTATATTGTAAAGCGCTGTGCAAACTATTGGCGCTATATAAATCCTGTATAATAATAATAATAATATGGGTCTGGTATTTTCTAGGGTCCACACTTTTTTACATTTATACATTCATGTTTTTCTTTTGCATTTTAGGGTGCCATGTCTGAAAAAAAGATTGAGAAATGCTGATCTAGAATTTCATAAATAATAAAAATAATTTCTAAAAAAAAAAAAAATATATATGATTACATGAAAATAATATCTGATTAGTTGCTATG
>NW_017307650.1:157820-182890 GCF_000935625.1 Nanorana parkeri
AAATATATATGATTACATGAAAATGATATCTGATTAGTTGCTATGACCTACTAATACAAGCTTCACAGCATACCTCACGTCGAGCAAAGGTTGCAATGTAGTATTAATGGAATAAAGGGGTTTGTATTTCAGCCTAAAAAAAGACATAGACACAAAAATAGAAAAAAATATATTTATTAATGTATTGTTCATTTATTCAGTGCTTGCTTGGTACCAAGGTGTTGTGTATGATTCCAAGTACCGTCTGTTAATGGTAAAAATTCTGGTATCGTAAACAGGTATTGGCAGTCTTCTTCAAGGCCTATAATTAAAAAAAAATCCTTATAATTATAGTTTAAAAAATAGTTAAATGTTGTCATCAAACACAAGAAATACATGTACTGTGAAACCCATAATGAAATTCACTGAACTGCTTTTCACCTTGAAGATGTTAATAGATCTATTAACACTCTGGTCACATTTAAGTGTCAACTGAGCGTCCTTCAATGCCTTGTCATTGAGGCCGTCACTGTGTTGTAAAGATCACTAAGTAAAACAAGGAGCTCAAACTGAAACCAGCTAGGAAATATATAACAGCAAGAACAAAACAAATAATTACATTGCTATGTTGTATCTTGGAACTCAGAAAGGAGTAGTTGTAGTCATAGTTAGAAATTAATTAAACCTTCTCTGAAGCTCTTGATTAGTAAAATAGAAATGGCACATTTTAGAACCTGACAGTAATTGTAAATTTTCCCCTTATACCCAGGTTCTCACACTTTGCTCTTTTGCTTTTACCCAAATAATTTTATATACTTTTTTTAAGACAAAAAGGTTTCTTTTGGTGGTATTTAATATCCATCTTTTTTTTTCATTATTTATGAAAGGAAAAAAGACCCCCCAAAAAACCCGGTTTTACTTAATTTCTGTTATAAAACATAGCACATAAAAAAAATGTCAGGACAAAAACCCTTTGAAATGACCCCTTTTTGGGAAGTAGACAACCAATGATGATCTGACTTTTTTCCACAATGTTTTTAAAATATAGGAACATGCTGGTATTGATGGGGTTAAAACATGGAGCTAGGAAATGATGCACTAGATCCCCGTTTCTCAACTGGTAGGTCGCGTCCCAAAAGTGGATTGCAACTCCATGTTCAGTGGGTCACCACGTGCCTTCCACTGCGTGAGGTGAGACTACCCTCACCCTCCCCCAAGTGCAGCACTGTCAGTTGTTGCACTGAGCAGTCATTTAAAATATGCTGTGTAAAGTGTTGTCACAGCGCTAGAGGTTTGGAATAAATAAGAACATATGTAAATAAATATATGAATCAAGACGTGAGTGATACCCGGTGTGTAGGTCTTTCAAAAACTTGCCAATAATAAATATAAAATACCAAAAAGGATTGACAAAGTGCTGATGTGCAGACAACCAGCCAGGAAACTACATTCCTCAAAAGGATATATTAATAAATATAACAGGATAACCCACTATGAATTATTAAAGCTAAGTATAACAAGAGAACCCACTATAAATTATTAAAACTAAGTCTAACAAAATGAACTATAAAAATGTAAAAATTCATTAACCATTCGATAAAAATATTAAAATATGCTGCCTGATGCAGAGTGTCAGTTTGAGGTGGGGCGGGGTGGGCTGGAGGTATGGCTGAAAATGGAGCGCCATCCATACGTGCATTGCATACAGCTCCCTCACGTGCCCTGTAGAGGTGCCTGGACCAGAGCAACGTCACATTCTGGCTCTTCTACAGGGTGCGCAAGGGAGCTGTACAAGCAATGCACATATGGATGGAGCTCCTCCAAGGCACAGCAGCCCACACTTGACCCCAGGCTGACAATCCACTCCAGTTCTCATATGAGAGTGAGACTGGGTGGATCTTAAAAAACGAACTGTACCATGCAATTGCACCTACCACGCGTTCTTGTGTGGGAGGTGCATTGTGTTGCCATTCATTTGAATGGCACCCCAAACCACCTCCTGCAAACAGTTCGATCTCCCACACTGGAATGTGCGGTACCGTAATGCCATGCGTTCCAGTGTGGTGTGACTTGGGTCTCAACTTAATGACCAAGGACAAATATGGGTCCTGAGGTTACACAGGTTGAGAACCATTGCACTAGATACATTAAATGTACAGGTCATACACAGAGGGAGGCTGAGGTGAGAAGGTTAATGTATAGGTCACATACAGTTGGAGGATAGAGATGAAGAGCTTAATGCTGACATATACTATAGAGGAGAAGGGGTGAAAGGGTTAAAACAAATTATTTTGTTTAGTATTTTTTGCTACTGCAGCTTGTTTTCACCAGGAAGTAATTAATGGTTGACTCATTCATTTGTTAGTTCCTTTACTCTCTCCTGCCTCTATTGTAAGAGAAAGGGGGAGGGAGTGGCAATATTAACATTGCCATGTGATCACTATGATAGCTGTGTATTCCTGAATCCTGCTGCACTCCTTACCGAGTGTCTCTGTCAGCGTGGGTGCTTGAAGTGACTGCGGATGGCGCTGCCAATACTGAAACTTGTTAAAGATGTCACCAGCACACCATATTGAAGTGAAGAACACGTCTGTTTATTGACGCTTCATGCAAAACATATAGCTAAATATTTACTTCAATATGGTGTGCTGGTGACATCTTTAACAAGTTTCACTATGATAACTAGTCACAGTGATCACAAGACACAGAGCTTAATTGGCTCTGTGCCTGAAACTGATGCTATTTACTGAATTCGGGAACAGCGGCTTCTGCATGTGTTGGTCATCGGGCTGGAAGCTCTTATAAACATTGACTAATTTGCTTTAACAGGGAAACGCTTCCTTTTGGATTGCTCCTGTTGAAGACTATTTCACTTGTTCACAGCTCTTACTTTGAAGAACCCTTTCCACATGTGGAGGTTATAACTTTTTTTCTCCAAAGCAGCTTTGGGTAAGTGAATCAGAAAGCAATGATGAAACTGGGTAAGCATGACAGTCACATAACTAGAATTTTTTTAGAAGGAGGGCAACCCTAAAAACAGATTGTTTACTGTACAAGTATCCTATAACTTTATGTTTTTTTTGGTTGTGTTTTATTCATTTCTAAATAGAAAACATAATGCAAATGTAATCTTTTCTTTTTCATAATTTATCTTGTAAAAAACACTTCCCAGTTCTAGAAACATTGGTAATAACCCAAAATAACCAAAAAAAATCCAACAAGTCAGTTTAAAGGTTTTAGCCAGGGCTGTCTGTAGTGGTAGCATCTCCTTGGGTCACATGGGTGACACCTGCTGCCCCCTTTACAGCCAAAGCATCCCAGGTTTCTAAGAGCTCTTACCAAACTGTGATGCTCTGGCCGGCATCCCACCCAGCTCACTGACATCACTGGATGCCAAGAGCTGAGCAAGGCACTCTGGCTGGTATCCGGCCCAGCTCCTGGCAAACAGTGACGTCATTGAGCCGGCCAGAGCATCATGTGCAAGTAATGTGTGTCGACAACACCAAACCCCCCCTTCCCCCCGGTGATGTATTCCGCCAGCTATCAACCCCTCCACCTGCCCCAAAAATTGTAGGGATGCCCCTGGTTATAGCAAAGGCACAGAGTTTGGTACTCAATTAGAGCATTCTGGCTATCACAGACCTGACAAATGAAAGAAGCCATCTGAAGATTTAACCTACTGCCATGTATCCAAAAACTCAAGCCTTCATTTTTTGAGTAGACCAGGGCTGGGCAATTCTGGCTCTCCATCTGTGCTTTAACTGCAAATCCCAAAAAGCCTCTGCCTCTGGGAGTCATGCCTTTAACTGCTAGTTTACCAGATGGGGTTTCTTTTTTGAAAACAATAGACTCTCTGCAGTCTCTGATGATGTGAAACTCAAGCAGGGACCATTTTTCTAGCCTGTAAGTCACATAATGGAGGGAGAAGCATTTTTTAAAGTGGAGCGCCGGGGGATTTTTTTTCTTAACCCTTACAGTGGGGCTACCCCTGCAAAACTAACTAAGTTATACTCACTTGAAGCCTTGCAGCTGGCCGGCTGTCACAGCACTCCCCCTGCATCTCTTCTCCTCTGCTACAGCAATTAAATGTCCCTCGGTGTTGTCACATCATACACACAGTGTATAGGACGTTATGACTCACGAGACCATAGACTCCTGCAGCGGACGGGTAGAGAGGCTTCAGGGACCGAACTAAGAGAAAGCTGATTCAGAGGATCGGGTGAGTATAACTAATTTTTTTAACACCTAGATGAAAACGAGCACTTAACCCTTGCAGTGCGGGGGTAGCCCCATTGCAGGGGTTAAGAAATATGTTCCCTGTGATTCTGCTTTAAGTCATGACAAGAAAGACATACCTTTTTTCTTTAAAATAATGGGAATTGGTGATTCATGTGACGTGCAAATTTGAATAATGGGTCTACTTTAAATAAAAGTTGTCACATAGCTGGAATGTAGTGTTTGTAGTAATATTTCTGTTGCAATGTGCTTATTTATACATTGTTACAGTCGATGTTCCCTTTACCTCTGCCACAAAGCTCCTTGATTGATCAAATTAAGCTCCAAACATGTATTTAGTAAGACAGCTGAAATTAAAAATTACGACAAATCTGTTGTAAATGGAACAAAAAAAATTCTATCCTCCCAGATTGAAATGAGAAACCGGATAAAAATTTAACAAGAATGAAAGGTAAATGTTATTAAATCTAATTATGTCCCATAGAATACATCTATAGGATGTCCCCGCTATAGAATATATAATACACTTTTTGTACACATAGCGCACATCATCATTCCACTGGGATGCCTGATATAAGAGAAGCACTAATTGGAAAATGATGAGATTTCACAGTGTGTAAATTCAGTCCTGCCAAATTCATTCAAGTCTGGCCAAGTAAATCCAAAATGGACAGTTGTGATTTTAACCCTCAAGTAGTAAGACATAAAAAGGTGGCTTTTTGATATGTTTGTTAAAGGTTTTTTGTTTTTTTTAGGAATATAAAAATGGTAACCGTCGTGTAAAAGCAGTAGAGGAAAGCTGTTCCTGCAGCTGTTATTATTGGGTTTAATGGCATTGTTGAAAAGCTGGAAATAGGATTATCAACATGGGAGCCAGCAGTCGGCTTGTGAACCATACTTTAGGGTCTGCCAGCAAATTCCTCTTGCTGTGCGCCTTTGCCTCGTACTCCCAAAATCTTTCCAGAGGCAATAATTAATATGAATGCTGTTTGCTGACCTTGGGTTTTGTGTGGCCTAACCAGAAATGACATATTTTAACCTCTGAGCATGTGTTTGCCTGTGAAACCATATTTAATTGGCACTTTCCAAATGCAGCTTTCATCGCCTGTGATGTCCGTTGGATCCTTATCAACACTTAGGATGAGCTAATGTGGATTAAAAAAATACAAGCCAAATAAAAATGAGAACTAATCAGAACATTCATCAGTTAAAGCCCCACTCCACTCCAAACCTTTTTCTTAATTATTTATGAGTGGGAAAGGATCAGGACTTTCTCTCAGAGGAGGACATAATAGTAAATCCCTCCAATGGGGGCACGGACTGCAACCATTTTATTTTTCAGCAAAAGAATAAAGAGTTAGAAGCTTTGTTAGGTTATTATTACTGTCAGTGTCGTTGGGGTTGATTTACTAAAGGCAATTAGGTTATTCACTTGGCAAGAGAATTTTTACTTTGCATACTTTTGTATAGTGAATGTGTTGAAGCTCTGCTGAATTCCATCATCCAAGCATGTGCAAGAAAAAATGCTGTGTTTTTATTCCCCTTGCATGTGATTGGGTAGTCTTGGCAAAGTGCATTCTCACCACATTTACTAAGATAAGGGAAAATTCCCTTGCAAAGCCTATTTGTCAGAAGTAAATCAACTACACTCTGTCCCAGTGACTGGAAGTGAGATTAAATCTCTCCAATAGTAACACGTACTGAAATAAGAACATGTTAGAAGAATATTCTCTTTCCATACCTATCTAAAATCTTTAAAGCATTTTAATAGCAGTTAGGCTTTAAATGGAAAATATAATGGCTTGTGGTTAACTCAGTTATTCTTTTCCTTGTCTGTATATTTTTAAACTGAAGTTTTTACATCAGTCCATGTTTTCATTTATTTAAAAAAGGTTATTATATAAATAAACATTTAATACAGGGTATACACATGGCATTAGTGTCACATAGCATTATGTTTTTTTGAAAGACAGAACATTGCTGAAGCTGTTTGCCTTCAGACTTTCTCTTTCTCATTGTACACTTCAGCTTGAGTTGCTGCATTGTGTAACAACAGTATTTTTTCAGTAAAGCAGATTAGAAAAGCCTTGAACACGTGAGAAGGAGTCGAGAGCGGTATTGTACATATTTGTATTCATTATACATTGCACTATTGCACTAGGAAACCAAAACATGGAGCAACATCTCCACTCTTCTCTATTGGTTCTATTGGTTCTGAACGTTAACTTCATCAAAACTGATATTTTTGGTCTGACTCACACATTAGTAAAAAAAAAAAAAAAGCTGTATTGTACTGTGTATTGGCAGCTGGGGCAGCAGATTGTTTTTTAAAAGGCCGCAATGCTAAGCCTACAGATTTATGTGTTCCCTGGTTCTATCCATCTCATTCTGGAGACCTCAAATAACACTGAGTGACAACAAGAAACCTTCATTGGGCGTGTTTGAGAATTCCTCTCCTGCATTGTAAAGAGTTTACTAAAAGGGGTTTCCGGATCACTAAAACTACAGAAAAAGTGAGTGGAGTTAGCTGATTTGTCCAAAACCTGGATCAAAACCAAAGCCTCATGCAGCTGAGTTAAGGCTTTAATTTCAAAGTTGACTGGGCAGCACCTTTAAATAGACACTGTCACCTTACCCATTCAGAACAAACTGATGGTGTCTTTGTTTTCCTACACCATTCAGCCACTTCTTCTGTGGCAGCCATTGCAAAATACCTGATGCTTACTAGTATGTGTCAGCATATGAGCTCCTCCTATAATGGGGTGCAACTAATCGCATGGAGTAGAGGGTGACATAAACTTCAATAGATGCATCTTCCCACCCAGCTCTTAGTAACCTGGGATGCTCTGGCCAGCACCCACCAAGCACCTGGCAACCAGTAACAGATGCCGCCTGAGGTAACAGCCTCAGGTTAGTTCATTATAGGGACGGCCCTGTGTGTCTCAGTTAGATGGAATTAAATAAAGGTGGCTGGGCATTGCTTCTGCTTCTACAGTATATGCCCAAATAAATGAATGAAGAGATATTAATTTGTGCCTTTTAATCCAAAATGCAATTTGTTCAGTGTCTTGGATAATACAATGAAATCTGAAATAGTAGAGAACCAGAAATTTGCATCAGGATAAATAAAGACTGTCAGTTTATGGAGTATACGCATTTATGTGAGGAATGCATTCATAAAGTTTAATGCATAAGAGCGGCTGGATTTGGTGAAAAGACATATTAAAGTGCGGACTTTATACCTCATACACTGTAAACTCTTATTGGCAATTTGCAGTGTATCTGCTGCTACCTCGGAGGTGACCTTGTTTAGCTCTGTATTTCCATTTCATAACATGAGGGAGCGGCACATTTATACATACAGGAAATAACACGGCGTTCAGCGACACATCTGATCCAGTTTTGTAATGATATTAAAATCTGCTTTGGCCGCGTTGCAATGTGTGCTTCCATTACAAACAGGTGGAATTCAGATTGGCTTACAATGGTGGTTTTCTGTGGACTGTTTTCCTTTGTCGTGGAGAATTCGTAAATATGAAAATGAGTGCCAAATGGATTATGTTATCAACTTTTCCTGCTTACATCCAAAAGAAAGTATTACGATTGGGAAAGAGAAAGATGTGTATTTTTTTTTTAAAGGTTCGGAATAGGAAGTCATTCACTGTGTTTTTTGCTGGCCATTAAAGGTCACATTAGGTCATAAATTTATTTCTGAATTGGGCATTCTTAGTCACATGTTTCTGTATGTTAAATACATGGATTGATAGGAAAAAACATTTCCATCCCAATGTTGGTCTTCAATGCCTCTCAATGACAACAAACACATTATATGGACAATGCATAAAGATACATCCCCTCCTGCAGCTGCTAGCAAAGCTGGACTCTGGGGGGGAAAAAAATCTTATCCCATGCATTGGGCCTACCCTTCACTGCAAGGGTTAAGTGCTCATTTTTGTCTAAGTTCCAGCCACCTCTTAGACCAGTCCCTTTATGCCTCTCTGCTGCAGCAGTCTAAAGATCCTTGAGGGCCGGTGCAGACCTGGGTGATCCAGGACACGCGTCCCGTTACCAGGCCCAGCGCTACCATATAGGCAGGTCAACCAAATGCTTGACGCCGCCAGCGGGGAGGGACGGAAAAATAAAAATTTTAAAAAAGGGGGGGGGAAAAGTGCTCTTTCCCCCGTGTAGGCAAAAATCCTTGCACCGGCCCTGCCCATTACCACACGATCGTACATGTACATGTACCTGTTTTGCAACACATCAGCAAGACAAAGTCCAAGTCAGTGCAAATCCGTTTATTGATAGATGCCACAGATTGTCAAGTGCTTTTGGGGCCACACAGGGTCCCCTTCATCAGGCTCAAAGTAGACATTGTAAAGTAAGAACCAAACCTATACAGTATATACACATATACAAATGAAGAAATTACACAAACCAACCCTCTCCCCACCCCCTGACATCACCATGACATCACATTCCCACCATTGGCGTTTAAAAACAATTGAATTTTTTTTAACGCCAATGGTATCTATAGACTCTTCATGTGTTGAGTGTTGTAACCTGTTTCCATTAGTGGTATCAAGAAAGTAGTGCCTTTGCACGTTGTGCTTCCCTCCATGTGTTGTGACCTGCCACACCTGCGGACAGTTCTTGGAGCATGACTGATAGCATATCGTAAAGGACATCAATACAGCAATGTGATGAGCAGCGGCTTAGTACCACCTAGTGTCCTGAGCCCTGCAAAGTTGAAGAACAGGATAGTGGTCAAGTTGACCACCCAAAAAGGGGGATTTCTCAAATGTTTTGTGGGCGAATTCAAACAAATGTGGATGTTTATTGTTTGCCACAATATAAAGCCAGAGAGGATCTGAAGGTTTACAGACACTTTAGGAGGAGTGCCAGGAATTGGGCACATAACATATGGGAGTGGCAGCTATAGCTAGAGGATTTTGAAGAAAAGCTACTATGAAAAAAATACGTACGCTGCCATTACTACGTGTAAAAATTATAATAGTGGCACAAGAGGTTAATGCTGAGCCATGCAAATTAGGATTCTAAGTTTGTTTGTGATATACACTGAATATTAGCTTCATAAGATTAAAGTATATTGAAAGCCAGAACTTTTTTATGGTATTGGATATAGGAGAAAATTATTTATTTTAAAATGTTATTATCGATTGATTGATTTTTGCTGTGTCCCTTTGAGAATTTTTCCTTCACTTTCTGTTCCCATCAACACAACAGGAAGTGAAAGGAAATGTCTCCAAATTGAGTGATGTCATTGGAAAGTTTTGACTTTGGACACACTTTAATAAAGTCCAGGAAGATGTTAGAGGTTTATAAAATTTGAACTTAAAACTAAATAAAACATGCTTTATCTCACAAAGGGTCAAAATCTCATTCATCCAACAAACTGTCCCTAATTTATAATGATAATTCCTTGCTGCTTATATTTACAATGATATCATTACATTTTATTACTGGTTACACTAATAATCTTTGAAAAGGGGAGTTTTGTCCTTTACTTTTGACGTGCATTTGTAAAGCCGTTTGGAAGAATGTTGAATGCAATGGTTGAATTATTGTCACTGGGATCACATGGAGCAATGTTCATTTGTGTTTATTGCTGTATTTACTTTGCTTCTCGTTTTGCTAAATGCGCCATGTCCCCACGTCCGTTCCTGCTGCCATCCCGCCACCCCCCAAACAAGACAATGTCCAACCTAAATCAGCTCTAAGAAGACAGGTCAAAATCAAAGCAACTCAAAAGCATCCTTGAATTGCCTTTGCATGTGACTCCCATATACATAAATCTAAATATGATGCCCATAGTATTCGATTCAGTTTTATTCCTCAGTATCAAGTTTGCACTCATTCCAGAAAACTTGCTGTCTGCTTAACAAAGAGCAATAGGTACCATAATGGCAGTGATGCTCCAGACTGGCCCTCAAGACCCAACGATGAACATTTCCTCGCTAGAACATTAATTATCTCACATGAAAGTCAGTGAAAAGAGCTGAAAAACATACATTGTTAGGGGGTCCTGAGGACCGGAGTCGAGCTCCTCTGAGCTTGGTATTCATTTAATTGAGCATCCTATTCTCCAGAGCAGTTGGGCCACTCAAACATGGAGTTCTAAAGACTCACAACTACACATCTTCACACACACACATAGCTGTCTAGGCACACCATGTTATCCAGCTGAAGTCTTCACTGGATTGCTGGCAGCTCGTGTCTGAACCCAGCTTGTAGCTCCCCCCAGAGTGGCAGGATTGATTGGCTACACTCGGATTGGGCACTGCTTTCTGCTACTTGGACGGAAATGGTGCCATCTGTTACACCTCTAGTTAAAAGAACATAAAGTTGAGCATTTCATATAGACAATACCACCCCTGATACTCCATATACTAGACATTGCTCTGTCTCACTTGGCAGGAGAGCGCGTCATGGTGGGGCCAATAAGAGGAAACAGAGGCAAGAGCTCTACTTAAATGGATAACATATTTATTTTGCATTTTAATTCTTTACCAGCAGATGGAATTAAATCTATTATTTTACAGGCGGCGGGAATACTTTTACACAGTTACTGGATGGGATGAGTTCACATTTCACAAACAATTCATCGGTTATCAAACCCTTGGCTTTCCGATTCCATCTGAAATGCTGCATATAGCACAGGACTCTCTGCCATGGTATTTTCAGAGGAAAGGACACAAAACTGTAAATGTTATTTGCTCGGTGTCACACAGCTGCTAGCAACAGCTATTAAAATATTGAAATTCGAAATCTATTTAAAGGAGAACCACAATCAAGAAATGACTGGCCAGGGAACTTGTTTTAATGGAAACCTACACTGAGAGCAGTATATTGGCTGCTATTACTGGCCTCTTCATTACTAGGAAATGCTAGTTGTCTGCCTGTCATGCTGATCCATTAGCTTCAGTACATTTTGAATCACCCACAACAGGTATGCTTATTGAGAGTTGCTTTCTCCGGGCCAGTGACTGTTTTGAAGCTAACGGATCAGTATAACAGGCAGACAGCTAGCATTTTCCAAAGGAGAGGTCAGCAATAATAGTATCCATATTTCTCTCAGGACAGGTTCCCTTTATATCTAGATTATATGCCATTTTGTATTGAGAATTTCAGAAGTGCTCTGCTAAAAACTTAATTCTAGTTCTCAACTGGTGCGTTTGGGTATGCAATAGGAGTGTGGATGGGGGAGAGGCTTCCAAATTCTATTATAATATAATTATTATTATACAGGATTTATATAGCGCCAATAGTTTGCACAGCGCTTTACAATATAAGGAAGACATTACAGTCACAATACAATTTAAGACAAGATGGTAAGGAGGGCTAATTATTTCACAACAACTTTTTATCATATGTAAAATATACATATCTCTGTTATATGGGGTATATTTACTGAAGTAGTAGCAAATGCTCACTTAGCTTAGTAATTAACGTTGAAGTATATATCTGGGAAAATAAAAAACATATATTCAGAACATTTCTGCAGCGCATGCACATTTCACCATGCTTTGTCTCTTTCAAACACAAAAGGATAGAAAAATATAAATTGTTCTTGCCAGAAATCCAGTAAGCTCCTAACTTTGAGTGCAAGCTGCCTCTGCTGCACTGAAATCTCAAACAGTGTTATTAGCCCTGCCCAGCACTACAGAACACCTTCCCCATATAGTATGTCAATGAGGCGAAGCATTGGTGTTTTGAAGGCCAAATCAGGATTGAGCTGCTTAGGGCAGCAATGGTGCACCCCGATAGATATAGTACAGTGAGTCAGGGGCGTCCCGAGGCCGGGTGTCACCCGAAGCGGAGACCGGGTGACACCCCGCCGTGATATCACATGCACAGTCATCTTATTGACGCCTGCCGTTGGCCATATTGGTGATGGATGCTGGCAGAGAGAGGAGGGGACGCTCCCCCGGCGGGATGAGGTATGCCGCCAGGTCCCCTCCCCTCTCCTGACACTGTCAGGCTCTCGGTCTATGACCGAGTGCCTGACTTTTCATCGGCGGTGACACCAAAATGACTGCCAGTCATTTTGGTGTCACCCCTCCAATGGTGGCACCCGGGTGTGTCACCCTAGGACAGGAAGTGTGTTACTGGCTGGATCACTAGGTGAAAATAAATGAAATAAAGCTACTACATCAAAGAACTGGTAATCTGTAATTTCATAAATATTTGTTCTTGAATTTGGATACAGTTTACGTTGTGTAAAATATATATTTATTAAATGACTAATGCATTGAAATCTCATTGGGGGGCAGTGGGAGTGGGGGGTGGCAGAGGGGCATCCCAGGTTGCTAGAGCTCTTAGCAACCTGTGATGCTCTGTCCGGCTTTCTGCCCAGCTCACTGATGTCATTGTTGCCAGGGAGCTGAGCGGGGCACTCTAGATGGCGTCCGGCCAAGCTCCTGGCAACCAATCTGTGAGCTGGGCATCACCCACAAATCTAACATTTCAGGGTTCTGTCCTATACCAGAGTAGGCAGAGGTAGCAGCCATGATACTTCCCAAATATAAAGGTGGGATGTAGCTCTGATATAGGGAGGTCTCAAATCACAGAATGTGTGGCAAGAGGCTGTAGTCCTACCCAGAGGCATTATAAAGACTGCTGCAACTGGCTGCAAGGAGTTATGAGAAATTTTGGATCTGACTGTAAGTGGTTGTGGGAAATCTAAATAAAAGTTACATTAAAGTGGAACAACAACCTCCTATTACTTACAGCCAAGGAAGGTGCCATCTTACCCTCTATTTACATTGCAGCTGCCATGGTGCTGCATATGCAATCAGCTATGACATCAGCCATTTGAGGGCATAAAGGTTTGGGTGAGATATAACCATGCTGACAACCTTGACGGTTGGCAAGTGAATGTTTTAGGAGGCATTAAATTGGTGGGAAAGGTTCCTCTTTAAGATAACCTGAGTGAATCAGTCTAATGTCTCCCAAATTACATTAAAAGTCAATTTCATAATTTGTACTCATCTATCTGGAGCTCTTCTGACAATCTTGACCTTACCATTTAAATAAGTAATATAAATCACTGTTTACAATGTTATTTAATTCAATGAGATGCCAGATCTCAAAAGCTTGCAATCTACTTCACGCTGGAACCGGGCTCCCTGTCCCCAATGTTTCTTGTATTACATTGTATACATTACACACTGGGCTAACTTATAAAAACTGGAGAAAAGATGCAGCTGTTACCATAGCAACCAATCACTAAATCATGAAACCTGCTTGGTTGCTATAGGTCAACCGGTCCACTTTTAGCAAACTAGATCTACAGTCTCTCTCTCTCTCCCTCTGTCTCTCTCTCTCTCTCTCTCTCTCTCTCTCTCTCTCTCTCTCCCTCTCTCTCTCCCTCTCTCTCTCCCTCTCTCTCCCTCTCTCTCCCTCTCTCTCCTGTGTCTATACTTCTCCTTCAGAACAGACCTTACAAGATATGGTGTGACCACACAGCCTTCCATACCCCATCTGCAGCCATCAATCTTGCTCCTTTCCATGAAATATAACCATGGTTACAGCTTTAGGACACAAATTAGACTGGATTTTCTTTACACTTCCTGCATTACCTATTGAGAGACGCATGGAGTGCACGATGGAGGGAAATGAAAGCAGCTTCAGCTGTTCCACATAATCTGCATGAGGGGAGATATCCTAGCACACACCCAGGCCTGGCAGACATGTCACCATCCCTGGTAATTTTATATAGGATAGGTGGCAATCCTCTACATAAGCTGCACTCACGTCAGGAATGCTGTTAGTGGCATTGGTTAGAAAACCAACATAATAATGTAAAATACTGTATCCTGACAAATGGTGGAGAGATATACTCTTTTAGTCATTTTATGTCAAGTATGGAAAAATGTAAAAATTATATTTCAATATACAACATGCAGATATAAACAATATAATTGGCTTTGCTTACCTACTTATATAGAACACAATCAACACTAAACGCAAGCAAGAAAAGTAGATGTGTATGACTTCGGGGTTCCAAAAGGCTGCTGGGAGAAGAGAGGGAGGTGAAGGTTGGAACAAACTAAAGCTGGCCGTAGATGGCTTGAGTTGTGGACAATTCCTGGTGAATTGTCCTCATTGTAAGCCGTCGGTGACCACTCAAGCACCACCACCACCATTTGTGCCATGGCTGTCTGACTTTTGGCCAATTCCTGGTGAATTGTCCCAATCTAAGCCGCTAGTGACCACTCAAGCACCACCACCACCATTTGTGCCATGGCTGTCTGAGTTGTGGACAATTCCTGGTGAATTGTCCTCAATTTAAGCCGTTGGTGACCACTCAAGCACCACCACCACCATTTGTGCATTGGCTGTCTGAAAACAATAGTCAATTCAAGAACAGACGGGGGTGCCACTGCTACTGGTAGAGTCCATTGGGGTATTTTAGGTACAAAGATTAATAGAACAAAACAGCCAACATGTTTCAGGGTGCATAATCTCTCCCTTCATCAGGGCTGGTGAATTGCTTTGTAACATAGTTCCTTTCAGTGTTAGGACTCTGAATGAAAAAGATGCATAACAATAGTTATAGTGTTAACTAATCAGCGTTCCTTCTGCAGAAACCCTAACAATTCACTATAACTGCTAACCATTGTTATGTACTGAAAGAAACTAAGTTATAAAGTAATTCAAGAGAAATCTTCCAATGAGGATGTCTGTTCTGGTAACCTCTAAGAGGGGAATTTTCTAACTTTAGAGAGATTTCCTCTCACTTCCTGTTGTGACTCAAGGATAGGAAGTGAAGGGATATCTTCATAATAGGACAAGGCTCTGTTAAGGCTTTATAAAGGAGACATGATTTTGATGTACAAAATGTTGGGTGGTGATGACAACATTATCAATTATCTTTTTACTGTAAACTCCCTAAAAAAGACTAGAGGCCACCACCGAAGATTGGTGGAGAAAAGATTTAACAACAAAGGGCGTAGGGGCTTCTTTTCAGTCAGAGTGATTACATTTTGGAACTCTCTGCCACAAGCAGTGGTATCAGCAGAGAATATTGATCCATTCAAAAATCAATTAGATACTGTCCTAAGAGACTGTAACATACAGGGGTACAGGTACTCTTAAAAACTACGACAACACAGGGACCCATATACACACATGCACGCACTACACACACAGACACACAAAGGTTGAACTTGATAGACCTGTGCCTTTAGTCAACCTCAAATTCTATGTAACTATGTATGTAACTTGACACAGTTTCTCTTCCCAAAGACATTATTGGCCCATTTGGTTTATTATGGTATACAGGCTCATTTGAGATGCTGCAGCATCTGACGTGTAAACAGCAGACTGACGTGTAAACTGAAGTAACCGACAGCAAACATGTTTCACTCTATTGAAGTCAAATTTGTTCAAATGAAATCTGATTGGTTGTTATAGAATACTGCACAATGTTATTTTCCTTGTTATATAAGCGTGTGCACATTTACACTATGTACTTATTGTGCTTGTGTCCTCAGAGTACAATAAAACATGACTGCACAGCATACATTTTGACTTCTCCTAAAATGCATAAATACTAGGCTGACATATAAAATACATTTCTGAAATGAGTTATGTGTTCTTCAAGCAGAAGATTTTGTTCTGGCTTCCTTAGGACAGAGTGTTTGTTACTTTTTACTGTGCTCAGAAGTAAAGCTTATACAGCTCAGCTTGTATGTCTAGATCATGTGACGGGAGCTCATTAATCATGCCCTAAACCCATCCATACCACATGGTTCATCATAAGCCATCCTCCCAAATTTATCTTAGCCTTTCATCACTCTGACCTTGCAGGATGGCATCCTCCTAGGATCTTGGCATTCCTGATTGTTAGCATACTGTATTTGTTTTTATGTTCCCATAATATGCTTTTGTTTTAATTCCTGCATCAGTTCTGCATGGCTTACCAAGCTCATCTGCCCTGATCTGTACCAAATGAAGTCTCTGGGTCCTAAAATACATCAAGCAAACAGTCAAATCCACTCACTATGATGTTAATGAGAGAAATTGTTGCACACAACTGCCAACAAGATCACAGCTTTAAGGCCTCATTCACACAGATCACATTCGGCAAGAATTAGTGGACTCTTGCGGCTGCAATGGAAGGTGGTTCTGGACAGCTGCAACTGCTCAGCCTGTACAAAGCAATAAGAGGTTGGCTAGAGCCGCAGCTGTTTGCATGTATCCGCACATCCAATGGTTATCTTCGGCTAAGTCCCTGGATGCAATCTATCTGGGTCCAGGGCCAGTCATCTGTCCAGCGGATTCTTGTGGATGGGATCACAGGTAGCTGCATACAGCTGTGGTGGCTCAGCCTGTACAAAGCAATGACAGGCACCACAGCATATGCAACCACTTGTGATCCAAGCCGCAAGAATCCGCTGATTTTTGCCTCAGGAATGCATTGTCCGGACCTATTTAGGACATGTGAATGAGGCCTTAGTTATCCAGAAACGGGTAAAATATGAAAGCTAAGACCTGTTTAGCAGCTCTTAAAAAAAACATTTCTATTTTCCTGGCTATGGGCAATATTTTCCCTTTCTCTCATGTATTAAGAGGAACCCCAGCCAAAACTCTCTTTTTTTGTATTGACTAGAGTGTGGAAATGTTAGATCCATTGTAAGTTTTTTTTTGCTGTCTCTAACCTCATTGGGGAAATTCGCTTCCACTTTTGGTAATGGTACCCCATGCCACCAGGATATAAAATGAGGGGACAATTAACCTGGTAAAAACCATGAAAGGGGGATTTCCCCTTGCTTTGGGGATATTTCCTCTCACTTTCTGTTGTGTCCCGGGAATAAGAAATAATGGGAAATCTCAGACAGCAAAGACTGCAAAAAAAGATTGGACAGAGGTTCTACCTCTTCACCACTCTGCCCAAAAAGAAAAAAAGAAAAACATGTAATTGCAGATCTACTTTAAACATTAGTCCCAGACTTCAGATAAAAAAATGAGGTATCTCTTCTATTTTATTGCAACATACGCTATTTTATTTTTATACCTAAATTTAAGGCTAGGACTACTTGTGCGATTTTTGAAAATGGCTTATTTGTGTTACTGCAGTTGATTGCTGGGTAATTGTTAGAATATTTACCTTCTGTTTTAAGAAGGCTTTACTTTGCTACAGGAGATTGTAGCAGCAAGACTGAGGAACTAAATAACGCCCCCCCCCCGCCCCCCACCCCTTGCCCCCATGTGGCCTAACTGTTTGAAGAAGGAGGGCATTTGTGTCAACTGTCAGCTGTAGAGCTCTGTAAAAATACTTTGCCCAGCTTTATAAAAAACGCCATCATTAGTAAAGAAAATTGTTCTATTATGCACATAATTTTTTATGTAATTTAAACGTAATGGATATATCAGAGTGAAATTAGGAGGCATTAGCTTAGCATGACCTGAGTTTTGTAAATGTGTCTTAACGGTTAGCAATGTTTCCTTGCAATGGAGACCTCATGTCTCCCCATATTTTTGTGGGTTTATCCAATTGTTCTAGTCTTCTCCCACATTCCAAAAAAACAGGCTGATAGGTTTATTGGTTTCATTATCCTACAGATCTGCAACATGTTATAATATGTTATAAAACCTCTGGGATTAATCAAGGATTTATCATCACCCAACCAATATATAACAGCTTCTAAATGACATTGAGAAGTTTAAGTAGGTTCATTCCTGCTGCAGTTAGGATATTAATGTGTATTTTGCTCATGTGCTGTCATTGTTGATATGAGATCTCTCCATCTATGGCCACCTGAGACATCCGGAGATCACACGATAATGGTGTCTACAGACATTTAATGTCAGCTTGCTCTGCTGCCACTGAATGGTGTTCCTAATGAAAGATAATTCCACAAGCATATATGTTCACATCAGGTAGGCATGCATGCTTCTGCCTATAAAGAGAGGAAAGGTACTTAGAGACACCACCCCCCATCCCCACTACAGCCTCTCTGGTGGGAAAACAATAGAGACTGGCCAAATGGCCGATCCTAGCCAATCAAATTTCCATCAATATACATGGCAACATCTCCCAATGTGACCATAAATATCCTGGATTGATGTCTGCACCTTAAGGATTGCCATAAATGCAAGAAAATGTGTCAGGTTCAGTCCTCTGTTATGGTAATTGTGCCATGTTGGGTTTACTGACAAACTGATTAGGAGTTTTTGTAAGGATCAGAGTCACATTATAAACAGAGATATGAGGCCAGTCGCTAAACCTATATTGCATATTATATGTAGCCATTCCTCCCTGGGGAGCAGCTGGCAATCCACTAACAACAATAACAGCAATTACAGAGATTAATGTCACTGGATAATTAAAGAATGCAGACATCAATGTGGCCCCTCTATAGTGCTTAGGCCCTATCTAACCACTGATCAGTAAATAAAAGTCTGCCAGTTGTGGGGCCCTTTACCTGGCATGAGAATGCTCAAGGTATTTGTAGGTATTTGTAATCCAAGGGATGAGAAGCTTCAACAAGTATCCTAGGGTGGCTGAAGATGGAGGGATGTGGGGGACCTCTTTAAATAAAGTTCCACTAACAGCAGCAAGATCTCACAGTAATACACAGGTTAGGTACACACAAGGGTAGCCAAAGGACTCTCACAACTCAGATGCCCATCAGATGTCCCCCTGACAGGAATCTGTCCCTAGACACCTCTGTGCAGCTGGCAAGGGTTTCAGAGGTCAAGCAAAAGATAGCACAGCACACTTGGGCTCCCCTCTCCAGCCTGCACCCTCTTTTCAGGTCTTCCTATGGGTCTCTGTCGCTCTACTATAGCCTTGCTTCTCTCACCTACTTCTCTCTCTGGCAAACTCTGTATCTCTTCTTGTTTTCCATGTGGCCAATCACAGTCTCACAATCTCTCCATGCCCTCCAGCATGCCTGTCCATTATCAGCAATGAAAAAGACAGATTAAGAAAGATTAACCTGCATTTTAGCAGCAATGCCCAGGCCATGCGTCTCCCCCTGCCAAGGCTACACATATACAGGTGTTTAATGTGTACAGACCTAATTTGCAAGAAGATCACTGTGGGTACTAGTGGTTTGTAATTGAGGAAAAGCATATCATCAACAATTATGTTCTGTGAGAGATTGAATTGTTTGTAACCACTAAAAATCGGCAGTTTACAGCTCTAAAACATGTAGGGATTATGTATTTATTTATTAGCTGCACAGTGAAAAGCAAAAAAGAGTTACAAGCCAAGTAAAGGGAACAAATAATACTTGTGTAAAAGACATTTCCACTGTCATCTGCTAATATACCTGAAGAAGGAAGAATTTTGGTGTTAGCCATTAAAATGCATCTTTTTCTCGTTTTACTCTATTATAGATGCAGAGTAATGTTTTGCAGTATTCTACAATAATTAATGTTACAGTGCTCCGAGCTACTCACTTCCTACACAAACTACTAGCTACATAGTATTTTAAACAGACCTCATTACCTCTTACCTAACTGAGAATGATGATACTAGTGTGTTCTAAATATTAATGAGAATGTAATTGTTTCACATCTAGAGTTCGCTTACTGGTTGCACCAAAAGTTAAAATCCACTTATTCCTATTTATCACAATTATCTCACTCGCTATTATCCATTTAAAGGGAAACTGTATCTTTTCTTTAAATTTTTTTACATTTAGGCTTATACAGTTGTTTTATATATCCTTTTAACGTATGTTTGCTTCCTATATACAATCTTTGCTTAACACGTAAAACACTAATGCACAACAAAGGATTCTAAGAGCTCTATGAGTTAGCTAAAAGACAGCATAGTAGTAGTAGTAGCCTGCCTTAAGGCTCTGTTTATATGTTGTGTGCAGTAAGGAATGTGTCATTGCTGATCAGTAATCCACTTTTGGGTGTAGATTGTAGCTTTAGCTACTGAAGACTGTGAACAACAAAGAAACAGTGAGCATGGAAAGCATGAACAAAGCATAAAGCTCTACCTGCTGACTCAAAAGAAAATTGCAAGATATTAAAGATGTTAAAAAGATATTACACATCATTTTTTTACTATTCACCAACAAAAAAAGAAAAAATAATTTAAAAACTATTTTTTAATCCTGGTCATAATAAATGAAGGCAAAATGTATGTAAAAAAAACACCATACACTGACTTTTAAATTCACCCATAGCCTAGTTCACGTTGCAGATGCTCAAAGAGACACAACAAACACATATAATATATTGGGCACTTTTTCCCAGCATTCAAGTTTTCTCCTGGCATTTGAGCAACAAAGCAGACAAGATTAGAGTTAGCACATTGGCCTAGGCCTTTAAGCCCCGGTGGTGTGTAGGGGGGAACATAGTCTATTTTCAGAATCTTTTTTGTTTATATGAATAGAGTGGTGAGGGTTACAACTCATGTCAGATTTTATTGCTGTCTGTATCCTTGTTAGGGAGATGTACTCTCTCTAATTGTCCTGATCACCAATGTCACTGAGAGGGGTAAGTCCAAATTATTTTGACACCTGAATAGGAATAGAGAGACATCTTCCCATGGTGACACTTGTTCCTGTGACAGCTGTCTAAGAGGAGATTTCCCTCCCATTGGAAAAGAAAGATGATATCTTCTCACTTTCTGTTGAGTCCACAGGACAGAAAGTAAAGGGAAAGCTCCCCTAGTGTATCCCAATTGAAAAAACATTTTGGCTTTACATATGCTTTAAATTTGGTGATTACTGTTAGGAATCTGTAGACGGCCATTTAACAGGTTGTTTGAGACCCGGGGCAGGTTATGGACACTGAAGCACCCTGTCCCCTACTTATGAGGTTCACTGAATGCTATGAATAGTGGTTCCACTATGGGCACATTTACTTGTTGCCTTTGTCAAGCACAGTGCAAAGCATCTCCATAGGACATTATCCTACTTAGATCCTTTGCACTGCACTCTACAGAACTGACAAATGCAGCCTGCTGTAAGAAAGGCTCAGACAGCCTCTTGAGTGGCTGTCTACACCTGTCCTTGTGGCCGTCTATGCCCATCCTAGATAATATATACAGCTGCGCCCCGCCTAGTGATGAGGAAAACACACGCTGCTTGGAAGCCCCTGAGGACCTGAGCTGACCACAATTCTATGGAATGTTATTTTTGACTAGTATCACTACCACTGGACAAATATTTTAACGGAATGTTGTCCCTTTTAGTGTAATAATTACTACTAAAATGAATATTTATTTTGAATTACTTTCTACTGTTAAAATATTTTGGGATCCCTTATCATAGTTTCCTTTTTTTTTAACATTTTACTCTGACCCAACCCCCCTGACCCCAATACACACACACACACTTTTTTATGTTTTCTTCATTTAAATTTTAGTGTTCATTTAAAATCTGTGGTGCTCATTTAAAATGTGTTTAGCAAAAACAAATTTACCACATCTAAATAATCTGGGGAAAAAACTGATTGCTAGCTTGGAAGATGTTTTATTATGACCAGCAGACCAATACCAGTTATGGCACTTTGTTATGAATTCTTTTTTAAAGCCACTCCATCATGAGAGAAGTATGGAGGCTGCCATTGCTTCCCTTTTTTGAAACGCTATTTGCCCTGCACCTGATTTAAGTACTTTAAAGTCTCAGACTTGTGTCAGTGTCAGAAATCCTTATCTCTGTACTTTTCCTGGGTCAGCAGAGAAGTCAAAGCATTAGCACGACAGCCAGAGAACTAGCATTCACAAAAGGAGAGTTTAACAATGGCAAACTTCATTATTCTCTCACGACAGATCCCCTTTAATTTTACTTTTTTTATGATGATAATGATCTTCCTCTGAGCTTGGCTAAGCTCTGATCTTATAGATGGACCTCATTAGAAGCTTCACCGGCTTTTCCCGTATTTTACTTCTAAACTGGTTTGTGGTGGCTAAGTTCTCAGATTTGTAATTATTATTATTATTATTATTACTACAATTATTATATTTCCTATTATTATTGCTATTAATGGTTAATTATTCATATTTAATTTAAAAAGCTCCTAATAGTTTGTCACATGTCAAGTAATATACATTTAGATATCATTTTAGAACACCTAGGTTGATTTATGAGCATAAATCAGTTAAAAATGCCTCCCCCCCATTTTCTATACTGCCCTAGAAAAAATGACAGCTGGGATGTGATTGGTTTCCATGGACAACACAGACACCTTACTGCAGTTTTAATTACTAAGTCCTATTGTCATGGAATATATAAAAAAGGATGGAACTTGCAAAGCCCATACTGCCCAAATTAACCAGGGTGTCTCCAGCTGCTTGAGAAGGACATTTTCATGCATTCTTTCCCGACGTGTCCTTCACAGCCCAAATCGGTGTCAGTATGGCCTGTATCTAATGTAAATAGAAATGTATGCTCTGCTAGATACCAGCAGCTGTGTTTTCTAGTCTTGTATTGTCACACCAGGAAACCATGAAGGCCAAGAAACACATAATGATATCAAATGGGGGGACTTCTCAACACTGCCAGGCTGTCTAGAGCTAAACACGCTAAATTTTAGTCAATAACCTAGTAGTTTAGGTGAATCCAGACATAATTTGTCAGGTATGATCTATATATGAGGGGGTCAAGTTCCCCCCAACCTTATCATTAAAGTGTATGAAAAACACATTTTTTATTATAATGTATATAAGGTGGAAGAGTTAGAGCCTTAGAGCCTCTGTCTTTTGCTGCCTAGGTCCCATCTGAGGCGATTCACCCTTAATATTGGTCCTGTTGACCATTGTCTCCAGTGCAGAAAGTGATGGGAAAACGAATGGTCTTGTGTTGTCACCGGAACAGGAGGTAAAGGGAAATCTTCAAATGGGGGAAGTTTTTTTAAAGAATAAATACCCCTTGCTTTGGAGAGATCTACTTTTACTTCTTCTGTGTGTCTCTGGGACAGGAAGTACAAAGAAATGTCCTCAATGACACACAGACAGAAAATAAAAGAACTTACAGGACTTAACCATTCTCTACTTGATGCAAAATTAACAAGAAAAGCTTTTGACTTTACATACAATTTAACTGCTATATAGGTGGGTAGAGTATACCTATGAATGATGAACACATGGGCCTATCTATTCAGTGTTTAGATATTTGTTTCTATTGTTCCTCTTACTATACAATGTGGCTCAGATATCAAATATCCAGAACTATCTTGAGCCAATAAACATATACAGAACCTCTGTGAAAGCTTTGGCAAGCTGAACCCAAGCTTAACAGACCTTTTAAGACCTATTCTTGTAGTGTATGGACACTGACCAAATTTTGAGGCCAAGAAATACCTGCTCAGAAATGAATGGAAGATTCAATAGTTTGAGGTCTGCATTAACATGTATTGTATATATGTGATCAGTTCTACCCACTAGGACATTAGGAAGGACACATGAAGGTGTCAAATCTGCATATGAATGGGCGGTTGTAATTTCAGCAGTTTTGATGTTTTCTTTTCTTTCTTAAATTTATTTTTCTTTCTTAAATTACAAACACTGCAGAAGAAAATTGTATATTGGGGCCCTACAACCGGTATTTTACTAAAGGGCCCACTTAGCTTAGTCAATAAGGTGACAGCATGTTCAATTTTATCAGGCATTAGCAGCACTCCTTTTTTTTGGTTCATTACATGATGGGATATTCACCATGCATGAACACAACTTCATCATGTTCACTGAGCTAAGGGAACATTCTCTACTCCTTTAGTAAATCCACTGCAGTAACTGTTCTATATATCTGCAGCTTGAATTTACTTTGCGTGGCTTTGGGTCGGCCGAACATCCTCAGCCGCTCCTGTCTAAATTGGCCCTAGTATGTATGCATGTGAGATAGGGACTTTAGATTGTAAGCTCCTTGAGGGCAGAGACTGATGTGGGGGTGCAACTATGTAAACCGCTGCATAAATTGTTGGCGCTATATAAATACCAGTAATAAATACATTTGTTTACAGATGGGAATGCAGGTGTAATGTTTTCAATGGAGCCATACACACCAGTCTGTAAACATGCACCACATTCAGATCCATAACACAAAATAAAAAAAATTGCATCTGAGCACATAAATGTTTTGCACATACATGTGTATGCCTGTAAATTAAGTTCATGCAAAAAAATTACATTAAAAATAGAGCAGGAGTGATGGAATGAGAATTTTAAGCATATGTGTTAAACATACATATACTCTAAACATATCTAAATGCAAGCATTTATGCAGGGAACTTTGTATATGATGTCTATATGATCAGTACATTTCTTTCAACCTTGGGCGTGTAGCTTTCTGATCAGTTTGTCTCAGTACATTTGTGGAGCAATGTAGAAGATTTAGAGAAGATGGAGGTCTACTACTATTACTGCTTATAATAATAAGATCCAAGAAAAAACATTTGCACAGTGATCATGCTGCAATCTAATACTGATACTAATGATGGTAATATTAATGGTAAAAAAAAATACATGTGATATTAATAACATTGCTAAATTACTATCACATGCACAGCAAAGACACTTATTTTCTGGATTATTAAATAAAAAATAGTATTTAGTTAAAACAAGTGACATAGACAATAAATATGGTGGCATTAGTGCATACAGGGGACAAGCTGACACAATCCAGAACATTTTTTTAGTAATTAGTTGTTAAAATAAAAAGAAATGAAAGTAAAACTTCATCATATTGAGAAACTTCAATCCAGAGCGAGAGGCATATATAATATAGTTAGACTCCTAATGATGTAGTCAAGTTATTTATTTCTCTCTCTCTCTCTCTCTCTCTCTTTCCTTCTTTCTATCTGGTTTTATCTCTCTCTCTCTCTCTCTCCCTCTCTCCCTCTCTCTCTCTCTCTCTCTCTTTTGT
>NW_017307650.1:182940-188164 GCF_000935625.1 Nanorana parkeri
CTCTCTCTCTCTCTCTCTCTCTCTCTCTCTCTCTCTCTTGTTTCTTTCTTTCGTTCTTTCTTTTCATAATAAATACATATATCATGAAGTTTGTGTTGCAAGACCCTTAGAAATTCCAAAATAAGTCTATTCAGTTTTTTTCAGTTACTGACATTTGCAGTGTACCAGGACAGAAAACACACACACAAACACAGACACACACACACACCGAAGGGCAGGTCTAAACATTGATGATTTTTTATAAAATTACACATTATCTGTATTTACCTGTCCAGGTTGAAATTATTATTATTAAATTCCTGAACATCCTGACAGCTTTTCATTTGCAGTTCCTCGCTCTTAGCTTTATTGAGAAATAAAAAAGAAAAAAATATTAAAGTTTAATTATTTTTGTGCTGCCTCTGCACAAATTAAATCACGAAAGAAAATGTTCTTCCTCCAAATTCACAGGCAGGGTAGAAGTTTTGCTACTGTAATGTATTTGTAGGGGAAAATGTATTATTTGGTTGTCTGTCTTGATTCCCTTCGAAATGCATCAATTTTGTTTCGCTCCATAATGCAATGAAGGCATCTCTGTAGTGTGAATTATTAACAGGCTGGGTTCATAATCTGAAGAGTCCTGTTTACTTTTCTCAAGTCTCCCCATGTTTATTAGCTTTTCATCGATCTCAAATACATCTCATTAACGCTGCAAAATGAGCAGTTCAAATCCAAGCCAAGCCCTCCGTGTTATTTGATGGCTTACTTCTGTCACTAATACCAAATACATTATTAATAAGTGCTGAGCTGAACAAAACGACGATATTACAGCTTTCACCAGTCAAACGTTCTATTAACTTGATTCCGTCAGACCGAACTGGGACGAGGTCATGTGACCCCCGCTGAGAACTTTCTTTTACAAAAGTTCTAAAATTATTATTATAATTATTATTTGCATTATTATTACTATGCACCAGGGATCATGGGCTCGAGCATCCAATCCAATAGAAAAGTTTTTTTTATACAGTTATATTTATTTATTTTATATACTATTATATTTATTTATTTACTTATTTATTTTTATATACATAGTCTATATGCCTTTAAAATGTTATCTCAGTGTGTGTATATATGTAATATATATCTATATATATAGATAGATGGATTTTTTTTGGTTGTTTGTTTTATATCATGGTTGCTATTGGACTATTATGTGAGCTTTATATCATGGTTGCTATTAAACGTTTATGTGTTTTATAGTCTGGGTGCTATTGCATTTACATATGCCCTATATCATAGGTTTTATTAGATGTTTATGTGTGCTTTACATTGGGGGATGATATTGAATTTCCATGTGTTTCAAATAGGTGCTGTTGGACTTGTTTGGTGTTTTAGATCATGGTTGCTATTAGAGTTTTATGTGAGTTGTTATATCCTGGGTGCTATTAGATTTCTATGTGTGTTTTATATAATGGTAACTTTTTTTTTTTTTTTTATGTGTGTATCGGCAAATAACTTTTCAAGTGTTCACAGCGAACTCACAAAGACTGTATTTTTATGTCCATGTGTCTATGTCTATCTTTCCAAAAACTTCGTATTTAAAACTAGCATTTAGTCCTTTTTTTATTTAGCATTTTAGTCCCTTTTTTATTTCTCCAAAAATGCCCGTTTATGTTAAAGAATAAGTAACCTTGAAAGAAAAGAAGAAGTAAAAGTCAGCTGAAAAGGACCTGGATATAATAGATAGGATCACAGGGGGGTTGGAAGGACTACAAGTGCCAGCGGCAGAATGCCATCCTGCATTTGTTAGACAACAGTCATTATTTCGAATAAATATATTCCATCCTGAAATGAACGGGATCGCTTTCCTTCCAGCTCTAAGCTGGTTTGGTCCGTGTTAGTCCCGCACATGAACTGTCTGTAATTATCCAGTTATAGAAATAAGCTGATCGGAACGTATAAAAACAGATCTATTTGTATATTTTAAAAAAATTTAAAAAATCTTTAAAAATCCCAAATATTATAACTAAAATATAATATTCCGAACTTTAAAAAAAAACACTGAAATTCCTCCGCATCAATATGACATCCATCCGCCATAAATAATAAGGAACCTGTGACCTGTGGGAAGTAAAGCAGCGCTTTTGTTGGCTATAACTTGCTGGGAACTATATTATATTTCAGACTTTTTAGCCTCTTTTCCGATTTGTAATTGTAGATTGCAATAAAGTCCCATAATGATTCACTAAAATAAAATCTGCTTTAAAAAAATGTATTTCTCTGTACAAGTTTCATCCATTATTAGTATTTCAGTCGGATCTCCTTTGTTAAATATTATAGAAATGGTAACAAGCTGGAGGAAGTTTGGGGAAGTTTGTTACTTGTTGCTCAAAGGCTGAGTGATTGGTGCTGCAAATGACGTCATTGTGCAAGTAGAGTTCTTAAGTTTATTTTTTCGTGTCATCACTCTGAATGAACAATATGTTCACATTGCTGCAATTATTGCTATATTGAAAGGAGAACTATACCGAACATAGCACAGATCAGCCTTTCCCAACAAGTCTTTCACCTGAGATTTCTAGGTATTTCTGGAGCAATGACCAATTGTCATCTGATCTCCCGATTACGCTAACCACTTATGGAAGGGGCAATCTCTCACCTAACCACCAATGGAGGGGGTCACTTCTACACTGCCCAATAATGTAAGGAGGGACCACAATTATCTTTTCATTGTAAGATTATTACTGAAAAACATTTTGATGTATAGAGCAGGGGTGGTAAATATTATAGATACAATAAAAATGTATCTGACCTGGATAATAAATACTCTGAGTAGGCTACATTCTTTATTCTTTTATTTAAATTCTTTTACAACTTACTGATCTTGCCAATAAACTGTAGCTTTATTCATTTTAGCAGGGGTTCCCCAGGTCCTGAAAATTATTTCAAGGGTTCCTCCTAGGTAGAAAGGTTAAGAAAGAATGAAATAAATCAATTGAGTACTTGTTATCATTTTTACACCTTATATTGTAAAGCGCTGCACAAACTGTTGGCGCTATATAAATCCTGTATAATAATAATAATAATTATCATCATTATTTGATATTACTGTAGTGGCTGTTGCTATTCCATAGATTGATGTATTTGTAGTGTTACTTCTGTTGCTTAAGTGACCAGCTTCTATAGATTACAGTCAATTTTAATGCAAATAGTTCATTTCCCTTTGGTACTAACATTGCTATCATTAGATAATATGCAAAATATCATTGTATACATGCTGATATAATGATAAAGCCTTTGATCTGACACTGTGCAGATGCAACAACATCTGATAGGTATATAAGCTTTACCTGGAAATGATACAAACTTACAGTTCTAAAGTACCGTAGTTTGGTATTTTGAGAAATGTATTATCCAGAAATGCTCTATAACTATAAAATAACCTCTGGACTTGTCTGGATTAATGCTAGGAATTTTTTTGGTTGAGGTTGTGGTCTGAATTTCACTCACTACAGCGAGACATACAAAAGTATACCTGCTTATTGCATTGGATATTCTCAGTTATTCCTCTGCACAATGGTGAATCACTTTAGTTTACACCCTACCAGCAAATATTTTCATTAGAAACGATGGTTTGTATATTTTGCAATACATGATCAAGCTGGCCAGTGCTCCTGGACCAGCTGAATATTTTTATTATTAGACATAGATATATTAAAGTAAGTGTATGGTGCTCTCTAGCAGCGGAATTTTCTTTGGCAAACAGACAGTAAATTATTTGTCACTATGCTATCATATATGTTATTAATGCTTGTGTGTCATTTTTTGTTTTTGGAATGTTTGCATTCATGTTAATGTTTGAAATGAAGTGACAACCTTCTTTGAGAGAGTCTAACTTTAAGTTTTTTTCTAGACTAGCATGTCCATATGTTCCCTATTAAAAGAAAAGTAATGAGCAGACTGGGCATGTGAAATGAACACAGGTTTGCTACTTCTGTATAAAACGGAATCTGTCTAAAAGAAAAGAGTACTTGGACATGCAGCAGTTCATGGAATAAATGAAGTCACATTTTTCATTCATAGTTGTCACAGGCAAATTATTGTTAGGGTACAGCCTTCAGATTCACAGGCAAATTCAGCTGCCACAATGTATATTTTTAGGTGACTGTAAGGAAAATCAGTTGCATCTGAGATGTGTTAACAATGTATTTACTATGCTACTTTTATGATACAATAATGATACATTCTCACAGTATTCCCTCTGATTTCAATAAGGGAAAAAAGCAACTTCTAAAACATAACAGAACAGGACAAAAACAAAATGGGGGGGGGGGGGAGGGATTTATCAAAACTGGAGCACACTGAATCTGGAGCAGTTGCCTATAGCAACCAATCAGCTTCTCTCTTCAGTTTGTTCAGTTGAGGTTTGAAAATGAAAGATGGAAGCTGATTGGTTGCTATGCACAGCTGCTCCAGATTTTGTCTACTCCATTTTTGATAAATTCCCCTCAATGTATATAGAACACAACTCTAAAAATAAGTTGACAACACTAGTAAGGCCACCTGGACACATCCATATAAAAAACACAATGCACAGCGCAGATCAGAATGCAGGTGTATTTTTTGTTCTATGGAGACATGCATACATCTGCGCCAACATGCAGTGCGTTCAGATCCGTAATACAATATTCATCTGACTACATCAATTTTAGGTGCATATGTATGTACACATATGTGTACATAAGTGAAGTCCAAACAAGAAAGTGACATTGAAAACATAGTACAGTTTTTTTTTAATGTGCACATGTCTACCAAGCAACTGGCAAAAAAAATTGAGATCATATTATGCCCTCGATTTTTTTTTTGAATGCCAGGGGAATGGGAAATTTACTGTAGTAGGCATTGAGCGAGAATTTTACACATAGGTGTTTACACATCTAAATACAGTTATGTGAAAAAGTGTTGGCCCCCTTCCTGATTTTTCATTGTTTTGCACGTTTGTCACACTGTAATGTTTCAGATCATCAAACAAATGTAAATATTAGTCAAAGATAACACAAGTAAACACAACATACAGTTTTTAAAGAAAGGTTTTTATTATTAAAGAAGAACTATGAGGTGAGTGCTTTTCACTCACCTCCTAGTTCTAGCCGACCTGTGACAATGAGACTGTCACAGGTCGGCTCAGTAGATCGGGAGGTGAGCGAACACATACCGGTGTTCGCTCACCTCTCGATCCTGTCAC
>NW_017307650.1:189237-190587 GCF_000935625.1 Nanorana parkeri
TTTGTCTTGAATTGTATTGTAATTGTAATGTCTTCCTTATATTGTAAAGCGCTGCACAAACTGTTGGCGCTATATAAATCCTGTATAATAATAATAATAATTATCATCATTATTTGATATTACTGTAGTGGCTGTTGCTATTCCATAGATTGATGTATTTGTAGTGTTACTTCTGTTGCTTAAGTGACCAGCTTCTATAGATTACAGTCAATTTTAATGCAAATAGTTCATTTCCCTTTGGTACTAACATTGCTATCATTAGATAATATGCAAAATATCATTGTATACATGCTGATATAATGATAAAGCCTTTGATCTGACACTGTGCAGATGCAACAACATCTGATAGGTATATAAGCTTTACCTGGAAATGATACAAACTTACAGTTCTAAAGTACCGTAGTTTGGTATTTTGAGAAATGTATTATCCAGAAATGCTCTATAACTATAAAATAACCTCTGGACTTGTCTGGATTAATGCTAGGAATTTTTTTGGTTGAGGTTGTGGTCTGAATTTCACTCACTACAGCGAGACATACAAAAGTATACCTGCTTATTGCATTGGATATTCTCAGTTATTCCTCTGCACAATGGTGAATCACTTTAGTTTACACCCTACCAGCAAATATTTTCATTAGAAACGATGGTTTGTATATTTTGCAATACATGATCAAGCTGGCCAGTGCTCCTGGACCAGCTGAATATTTTTATTATTAGACATAGATATATTAAAGTAAGTGTATGGTGCTCTCTAGCAGCGGAATTTTCTTTGGCAAACAGACAGTAAATTATTTGTCACTATGCTATCATATATGTTATTAATGCTTGTGTGTCATTTTTTGTTTTTGGAATGTTTGCATTCATGTTAATGTTTGAAATGAAGTGACAACCTTCTTTGAGAGAGTCTAACTTTAAGTTTTTTTCTAGACTAGCATGTCCATATGTTCCCTATTAAAAGAAAAGTAATGAGCAGACTGGGCATGTGAAATGAACACAGGTTTGCTACTTCTGTATAAAACGGAATCTGTCTAAAAGAAAAGAGTACTTGGACATGCAGCAGTTCATGGAATAAATGAAGTCACATTTTTCATTCATAGTTGTCACAGGCAAATTATTGTTAGGGTACAGCCTTCAGATTCACAGGCAAATTCAGCTGCCACAATGTATATTTTTAGGTGACTGTAAGGAAAATCAGTTGCATCTGAGATGTGTTAACAATGTATTTACTATGCTACTTTTATGATACAATAATGATACATTCTCACAGTATTCCCTCTGATTTCAATAAGGGAAAAAAGCAACTTCTAAAACAAAACAGAACAGGACAAAAACAAAATGGGGGGGGGGGGG